>NC_089594.1:29987517-30287517 GCF_019320115.1 Miscanthus floridulus
TCCATCATGGTCGCCAATGGTTCATGTCTTCCTGTCACTTCCATGGGTGCCGCTCACACTCATGGCTCTTTTCGTCTTCCTGATGTCCTTGTTGCTCCCTCTATGGTTCACAACCTCCTTTCTATTCGTTGTTTTACAGCTGACAATTCCTATTATGTTGAATTTGACTCCTCTGGTCTTACTGTGAAGGATTTGGCTTCTCAGTGTCCTCTTCTCCGATGTGACGGCACGGGGCCCCTTTACACCCTTTGGTTTCCTGCATCTACTTCTTTCGCTTCGCCCTCCGCTTCGTCAACTACTTTTGCCACCACCACTTCATCCACTACATGGCACCAGCGTCTTAGGCATCGTGGCCGTAATGCTTTGACCCAGCTTAGTCATAGTTCCGACATACCATGTACTTGGGCTCATGATGAGCACTTGTGTCAGGCATGCCAACTGGGTCATCATGTTCGTCTTCCTTTCCCTACCTCCTCTTCCCACGCGACCCATATTTTTGATCTTGTACATTGCGACCTATGGACGTCTCCTGTTATGAGCATTTCTGACTATAAATACTATGTTGTCGTGCTTGATGATTTCTCTCATTATTCTTGGACTTTTCCCTTGCGTGCTAAGTCTAATGCATTCTCCACGCTTCTCCACTTTTTTGCCTGGGTGTCTACTCGGTTCGGCCTCACCATCAAGGCCGTTCAGTGTGACAATGGGCGTGAGTTCGATAACTCCACCTCTCGTGCTTTCTTCCTCTCTCATGGTGTGTAGTTACGCATGTTGTGTCCCTATACCTCCTCCCAGAACGGTAAGGCTAAGCGCATGATTTGCACCACGACCGACACCATGCGCACCCTTCTGTTCCAGGCTTCGCTTCCTGCTCACTTATGGGCTGAGAGTCTGCACACCTCCACCTACCTCCTTAACCGCCTACCTTCTGTTGCCTATCCAGCTCCCACTCCACACCACGCTCTCTTCGGTACCCCCCTCGTTATGATCACCTTCGTGTCTTCGGGTGTGCTGTTACCCTAACACCACTGCCACTGCTCCCCACAAGCTGGCTCCCCGTTCGACTCAGTGTGTCTTCCTTGGGTACTCCCCGGATCACAAGGGGTACCGTTGCTTTGACCTCACCTCTCGTCGGATCCTCATCTCTCGCCACGTGGTGTTTGACGAGTCCGTCTTCCCTTTCTCCACCACCTCCCCACCCCCTTCCACCCCTGACCTTGACCTCTTCTCCCTGTTTCCCACTGACACGGTGGACCAGCCACCATTGATGTTGTGTCCTGCAGGTACTGCTCCACCGTGCCCTTTGCCGGCTTCGTGCTCCGGCTCGACGATCTCTGGTGCGGCCCCTGACCCTACGCCCAGCGTGGGTCTGGCGGTGCTTGACTCCGATGCTGCTCCTGTTCCTACACCCTACGTGGGTCCAGAGACCTCGGCTTCAGCACCTGCTGTGCGTTTCGCACAGCCGGTGTGTGTCTACCACCGCCAAGTGCGGCCGGCTCCGCTGCATCTAGAGCCAGCCCCACCACCACCGTCGTCGCCTCGGTCACCACTAGTGGCCTCTTCTCCGCCGTCGACACCTACACCGCCACCTCCACCCCTGGCTACCCGTGTCACGCAGTCGGTGTACCACCCGCCTCTCCTGCACTGACACCCATGTCATGTTCACCCTATGGTGATGCGGCATGCGGCTAGTACCCTGTGGCCCCTGGCTCTCGTAGCGATGCCAAGCGAGCCACAGGTCTCTCCTATACCCTCTTCCGTTCATGCCACCTTATCGGATCCTCACTGGCGTCGCGCGATGGAGGAGGAGTACGCGGCGCTCCTCGCCAACTAGACATGGGATCTGGTGCCCCGTCCGCCTAGATCCAACGTTGTTACCGGCAAGTGAATCTGGACACAAAAGCGGTGGGCTGATGGTTCCCTTGATCGGTACAAGGCTCGCTGGGTTCTCCAGGGTTTCACTCAGCGCCCTAGCGTCAACTACGATGAGGCATTCAGTCCAGTGGTGAAGCCAGCTACCGTCCGCATAGTTCTCTCACTGGCTCTCTCTCGCTCCTGGCCCGTGCACCAGCTGGACGTCAAGAATTCCTTTCTGCATGGTACTCTGACTGAGATAGTCTACTGCAGCCAGCCTACGGGCTTCGTTGACTCTTCTCGTCCTGATATGGTCTGCCGGCTCAACAAGTCCCTCTACAGCCTCAAGCAGGCCCCTCGGGCTTGGTACTCTCGGTTTGCTGGTTACCTATTGACATTGGGATTCGTGGAGGCAAAGTCAGATACTTCTCTGTTTATCTATCACCACGGAGCTGAGACTGCCTATCTGCTGCTCTATGTTGATGACATTGTGCTCACAGCCTCTAGTACGTCACTCCTCCGGCGTATCATCACCTCTCTTCAACAGGAGTTCGCTATGAAGGATCTTGGTGTGCTCCATCACTTCCTCAGGGTCACAGTTCAGCCTCGTCCCACCGGTCTCCTTCTTCACCAGTGACAGTACACTCTTGATATCCTAGAGCGAGCTGGGATGACTGACTGCAAGCCCTGCTCCACTCTAGTTGACACTCAGGCCAAGCTGTCAGAGGCAGCGGGCAACCCAGTGCCAGACCCCACTGCGTACCGGAGCCTTGCAGGAGCACTTCAGTACCTCACCTTCACCAGGCCAGACATCACCTATGCAGTTTAGCAAATATGCCTCCACATGCATGATCCCCGAGAGCCCCACCTCACTGCTCTCAAGCGCCTCCTCCGCTACCTCTGAGGCACTATTGACTACGGCCTGCTACTCCACCGGTCTCCCTCCACCGAGCTCGTCATCTACACTGACGCCGACTGGGCCGGGTGTCCAGACACTCGGCGCTCCACTTCTGGCTATGCTGTCTTTCTCGGTGGAAACCTGGTGTCCTGGTCGTCCAAGCGCCAGCCAGTGGTCTCTCATTCCAGTGCCAAGGCGGAGTACCGCGCTGTCGCTAATGGCGTGGCGGAGGCCTCCTGGCTCCGCTAGCTTCTTGCCGAGCTCCACAGTCCCCTCTCCCGGAGCACGCTTGTTTACTGCGATAATGTCAGTGCGGTGTACCTCTCCACCAACCCTGTTCAGCACCAGCGGACCAAGCATGTGGAGATCGACCTTCACTTTGTCCGCGATCAGGTCGCCATCGGCGATGTTCGGGTCCTCCACGTCCCGACCACCTCCCAGTTTGCCGACATCTTCACCAAGGGCCTCCTGTCCTCCACCTTCTCTGAGTTTCGCTCCAGCCTCAACATCACCGGTGGCTAGTTTCGTCTGTGGGGGGGCTCGTGTGTGTTATTCTTTTCATGTCTAGTCTGCAACTCCGCTGCGCCGGTAGTTCAGACTGCGGGGGTGTTGGAGTATATGTGTATTAAGGCCCAAATGGCCCATGTATGACTCCCATATAGCTACTGTAACACCTCGGGTGTTTAAATATTAAAATCTGACATGTCATCATATGCATTGCAAAGCATTTGGCATTTGGTGAAAACTTTGAGATGCATACACTAATACAAGTTTATATTTATGTGGTATGTGTTGCAATGTATTGTTTGACTCAAGTTCAATGTTTGTTTGGATTTTGAATTTTTCGAGAAAACCCCGCTTTTCAACATTTAAATCCTACCCTGAAAATCCATTTCAAAATCTAAGCATATTTTGGGGTTGGGCCCAAAAGCAAAAGTGTAGAGCCTGGCAAGTTATACAAAGTTTATTTTTGGAGTTTTTCAAGTTGTTTAGAAAAATTTTGAGTAATTCAAAAAGGCGTAATTCGTTAAATTTCCCTATTTGAATTCAAAAGTTCATTTCAAAATCTAGACTGAATTAGGAAATGGTTATAAAAGCAAAGTTGTAGAACTTTTGATTTTGAACAACTTTTATTTTTGGAGATTTTTGAGTTGTTATGAAAATTTGGGAGTAATTTGTGAATTTTGGCGAATGGCAAACTTGTAATTTCGATGAACAGTGTTCACCGCTTGCGCTACACCGCCGGCGAGCTTCGGCTCGCTTCCAGTCGCGCGCGTGGCCATCTGGGCGTCACGTTGGCGCGCTGAAGGCTTCGTCGTGGCTTCCTAGAGCTTCCTGGCCATCCTTTTAAGCCTGAGCCGCCATCGTCGTTGCCCTTCTCCCTTGCTCTGTTTTCCCGTCGCCGCTGCTCCACTCCGGCGAGCCCGTGCCGTCGTTGTCGTGCTCCACCGTCGCTGATAAGCTAGTCCCAGCTCCGCTTTAGCCTTACGCGCTCAGCCAACCCATCAATTCAGCTTAATTTCGCTGGGAACCACCGCTCGTCGTGTTTCTTCTCCACGGCCGGTAGCCCCGCCGTTGAGCCCGCGTCGCCGTGGCTAGCGCGCTACAGTGAGTCCCTGCCCTTGCCGAGTCTTGCTTCGGCTTCGCTGCAATGATGTAGTGCTTTGTGACCCATTGGTTTCTCATTTTGACCACCACAGCTACCGGAGCATCGCCGTCGTTGAAGATCGCTCCGCCGTGAACCCTGTCAACGTCGACCCGTGTCATCATAGCTCATCCGGTCCCATTCTTTGCTCCAACGTGTTCGTGGTGAGCTACTAGACCTTCCCATGCCCTCTGTTTCCCCGTTTTCGGCTTTGTTTCACCGGCGTAGCACTGCCGTGTCACCGCGTCCGCCATGGCCGACGACGAGCTAGTGTAGGGCCGTAATCCGTGCTCATAGGGACGTCAATCGATGCGCCTAGACTTGGTGATCATTTTGGTACGTTAGCCGTCGCCGTTGATCTCACCGTCGGCGAGAAATCGCTGGTCAGAGTCGTCGCTGCCGTAGTCAACGTCGGAGGTTGAAGATGACATGTGGGACCCGTTGTCAGTGACTCAGCGTTCAAATGGATTTTTTTTCTATTTTCAGATTTGATTAAATAGTATCTGTTTTTGTTATTTTTGTATAGATTTATTTAAAGCTCCAAAAATTATGAAACTTTGTGTGTGACTTCTCTGTGATGTATAGTATTTAAGAAAAATATGAAATAATGTTTTTCAGTAATTTTTAAATGTGGTACAAATTGCTCAATTAATTCATAAATGGATTTCCATGATTTTTCTAGGCTTATTTATTTATCCAAAAATTATGAAATTTGTTTTGCCTCTTAGTTAACATGTAATGAACATGTACTAAAATTTTGAGCTCAATTAGAATAAGTTGATTTATTTCACAATTTTGAATTAAATAATTAATTCATAAAAGCAAATAGTAACCTTTAATGATTTAGGTTTTTGTTTGGACTTTTGGATTGAGTGATGACCTTGGGTCCTTAGTTGATGATGATCCTTGGCAATTGATGTATGTGTTATGAAAAAGGATTTAGTTGGTTGACTTGCAACTGTACCGCGAAGGAAAGTTGTATTCAAATTGTTAATTTTGCATCCATCATCGAGCATCATGTTTCATATTCCACATCATGTTAAACATGGCATTGTTATTACATGTAGTGAACGAAGGTGAAAATGTGGTAGTTAATCAAGCTGTTGAGGAGGTTAATCCGTCTGTTGAGGTCGGATCGAATCCTTGTGTAATGTTGCAAGAACCGGACTTTTCCGTCAATGAAGGCAAGCCCCGGATGCATACAACCCTACCTTGTGTTTTACAAATTAATTTCGCTTTTGCTTTCCGTTACTGCATTAAGTGATTAGGAGTTAAGTAAGAGCCTAATTGGTGCATTACCACCCTTGTTATTCCATATTTACCATATTACCAGTTTTAAACCCATATATGCCTAGTTTTGCTTAGCTATGCGTAGAACGATGAAAGTCGGGTGACTACCTGCCACCTGCAAGTAACAAATGGAACATTGGTTAATTTTGTTAGCATGTGATATGAGAATGTGGAGTAATAAATCTAGACCAGGTGGACTCGGTGTGTGTGAGCCACAAGACATGGAGGTCTTGTGAGCGGGTTCTTTCCGCCTGTGTTGATTAAGGCACGTCCGTTGTTGAATTGTATGAGGTGAGAATTTGTAGTACTAACCACATACTCCAGTAAGCCTAAACTTGGAAATTCTATTACGAGAATGGCTACTCGTGCACTGGGAGTGGAGAGATGGCGGGAATAGCGTGTACCCACGTGGCCATGGGCTGGAATGGTGGAGTACTGTATTCTCGGGTGGCGCGGACCCATTCTTGTTTTAGAGGATCCAAGGGTAGGTTGATATATGTGAGTCGGGGACCTGCATATGTCATGTGGTCTAGAATCCCCAGCTGGGCTTAATCGGTTCGAATCGTCGTTGCTCCTCGGTTAAGGAGACTCAACTCACTGTTCATCATCGTAGAATTAATAAACAGAACTTGAATAAGGCTTGTGAAGGTGTTGGATATGAAGTTTCATGATCTCAGTGCGGATCGTGTCAGCTTTGTATATAATTCTTGAGAAGTTTTCTATATAAAGAATGTTGTTAAAAGAGCTTTTGCGCAAAAGAACTTTGATCATTGTTAAAGCTATACCTTGAATCCCTAAGCCTGCATTACTGAGTTTATCAGTTAATATTTTGGATAAGTCTTGTTGAGTACTTTCGTACTCAGGGTTCGTTGACCCCTTGTTGCAGGTGAGCTTCATGAGCAGATCTGTTTTGGATCGTGCTGCATGACTATCGTTCGTTCTGACGATGAGAAGTAAATGTGTGATCCTTGGGTAGGATGTTTATTTTGTGTGTTAAGTATATGTTCATTATGCCACTCCACTACTACTATGGTTTGTAATAATCATCGAACTTAGTTTGTAAGGTTTGAAACAACTGGTTTGTAAACTATGTTATCGTAAGACTTCCGCTGTTTTTACTCTAGTTTTGTTATTGGAATAAATGTTGTAATACTGCAATGACTCTGTAACGTGATCCTGCTCGGAAATCATGGATGATTCGGGGTTCCCCGAGGACACCCAATAGTCTTTTTAAGTTATTGGAAACATATGCATAAATGTCAAAGGTTGTTGGACAGTGACAGGTGCATGTGGGCCCTATAACTTAGGAGGTTCTGCCACAGAATGGTATCAGAGCGATCGTTACAAGGTTTTTGTTGTATTGTTTTACAAAAACTTCAAAATGATTTGGATGACTAAATTTAACTTGTTAATTTGGTCCAAATTGCTTCTGACTTATCTTATTTCTTTCTCACCATTCCCTATTGGATTAAAAAGGTTTTGTGTGGTGGAGTAGTAATCATACTATGCCCTATATAAAAACAAATGTTGTTTATGTGTATTATAAACTTTGCTGTTTTTGTTCGTAAGAACGATTCATGCATCAGGAATAATTCACTCGTTACTTCCTTCACCTCTTAGTCTGGAGTTAAGTAGTGAGTCTGGTTTGAGGAATGTAATCCATCTTAGCTACTTTTTGGATTTTGATCAAATGGTCTTACTTGGATTAAATTGGTTTCCTATAGTATGGCTCTTGCCAAAATGATGCCCCGTAAGTCCACCGGACCCAAAGGAGTTCCTTGTCACCAATTTGCCCCTAGAAATGATGGTGCTAGCAGTAGCAGCTCTAGGCCTGATCCCCAGGCAAAGATACTGAGGGTTTCTATGGAGTTAGCACAATCTACTAGAGATAGGGCTTTGGATGTTATACAAATAGGAGAGTTACAGGGTCAATTGAGGCAGCTCACCACCGTGCATAGGAACTACGAAAGTATGTTAGTTCATATGGTGGAAGGAAGAAATGAAGCTTGGCACAGGGAAAATGTAGCTAGAGCTAGAACTCATGAGCTAGAATTCTATGTAGAAGATTTAGAAGAATATAATACATATCTACATGAGGAAGTTCATAGGCTTAGCAATCTACTAAATCCGAATCATGAGCCTCAAGCAGATGCCATGGACCCCGGTGTCATCCTTGCCGATGATGATGAATCGGGAGAGGAAGAAGAAGAAGATCCTAAAGAATTAGTAATGATTGATGAAAGTGATGATGAAGACGGTAATAATTCCGGAATGGATACCGAGCCTGAAGTTTGAAGAAATTGAGGAAAAGAGTAGAGTTGTATAATAGTAGCTCTAGCTAAGTTATGTAGTTCTGTTTTCGTACTCGTGGGTTTGTTTGTACGTTAGTAAACTCTATGTAATGTGTCTAGAGTAAGCTTTGGTACAATTCAATAAAGACATGTGAATAAAGTTTGGTTTGTTATGAGCAGATGCGTCGTACACGGGGTTCGTTTATTCCGGGAACTTCACAAGATGAGGATGGTATTCCAGATCCGCCACCAGTTCCAACCAATTTAGCTGATGCTATAACTGCACTTGTCAATGTGATGGCTGAAAATTCTCGTTTGCTTCATGAGATGGCTCAGAGTAATCAGAATTAGATGTACGGAAACCGTGGACGCCACCATAATCGACAGGAGGCTACATATGTTGATTTCACAGACACAAGACCCCCGGTGTTCACCAAGGCAGATGAACCATTGGAGGCTGATGATTGGCTTCGAACCATGGAGCAGAAATTTGACCTTATCCCATGCACGGAGTATCAGAAACCTACGTTTGCCGCCCAACAACTTAGAGGAGCAGCAAGTGCTTGGTGGGCAAACTTAGTGGCTATGCAACCTGCTGGCATTCCAATAACTTGGGCTGAGTTCCGTACAGCCTTCAGAGCCCATTATATTCCTAAAGGAGTGATGGCTATGAAGCTAGATGAATTCCTTGCTTTGAAACAAGGAGATCAAAGCGTTATGCAGTATGTGGGAAGATTTAATCATCTGTCCCAATACGCATCCGAACATGTCAATACCGATGCCAAGAAGAAGAGGTGGTTTATGAGAGGCCTGAATACCAAGTTGTAGACTATGATGACCACTTATACCAATGTCACTTACCATGAGGCAGTAAATATTGCAATTGCTTCAGAATCAAAGTATTGGCAGCATAAGGAGCTCAAAAAGAAAAAGAGTGTGCCGTCTGGATCTTTTGGGGGAAATCCGAAGAGGCAGAGGGTGATTTATCATCCAGTACATCATAATCATCCTCCTTATCGTCCGCCGCAGTTCCAAGCCGGGCAACAGTCAAATGTTCGTCCTGCTATAACCTATCCGAGTTCACAATCAACCAATGCTCCTGGTGGCAATGCTCCAACATCCCAGAGTCACAACTATCCATGCTACAATTGTGGAAGAACTGGTCATTTCTCTAGGGAATGTCCATATCCTAGGCAGGCTAATCAAAATTATCAGAAGGCCCCTGCTAATCAACAACAGGGTCAGGCACCAAACAAGAACCCCAATCAGAATGCTCAGAAGGGCAAAGATGAGAGGAAGACAGGACGGGTGTTCTATATTCAAGCTGGAGAAATTCCGGAAGGGGAGCCAGTGATGATGGGTATGTTTCCTGTTGCCAATCACCCTGCAATTATACTTTTTGATTCTGGCGCATCGCATTCATTCATCAACAGAACATTTATCGTAAAGCATGAAATTCCAATTGGGGCAACAAAGGAAAGTTTCTTTATACAGTCACCCGGGGGATGTCTATATACTAAGGAAATGGTATACCAGGTACCCATAAACCTGGGTGGGCATATTTTTCTCACTACCATGATTATTCTTAAGGATCAGGATATAGATGTAATCTTGGGAATGAATTGGATGTATCAGCATAAGGCTGTTATAGATATTTTGAATAGGACTTTAAGAGTAAGTTTGCCTGATAGTAATTCTCAACTTCTTATCCAACTTCCAACCCTAAGAAGATCAGTGGGCAAGATTTGTGCAACTGCTATCAAAGAGATTAGAGATATTCCGGTAGTGTGTGAATTTCCAAATGTGTTTCCTGAAGATTTACTCGGTCTACCACCTGATAGGGATGTACAGTTCAATATAGAGTTACAACCTGGAACAGCTCCAATTTCTCGGAGAGCTTATAGGATGCCACCTAAGGAATTGGCCGAGTTGAAGACTCAGTTACAAGAATTGATTGAGAAAGGGTTTATCCAACCTAGTTCTTCACCTTGGGGATGTCCGGCAATTTTTGTGAAAAAGAAAGATGAGACTTTGAGGTTATGTGTCGACTATCGTCCATTGAATAAAGTGACCATCAAGAATAAGTATCCATTACCTCGGATAGATCTGCTTTTTGATCAATTGGCCAGAGCTAAAGTTTTCTCCAAGATAGATTTGAGGTTAGGATATCACCAAATCAAGATAAAGCCTGAAGATATTCCCAAAACGGCATTTACCACAAGATATGGATTATATGAATACTTGGTAATGTCTTTTGGTTTGACAAATGCTCCAGCTCATTTCATGTATCTAATGAACTCAGTATTCATGCCTGAGCTAGACAAGTTTGTAGTAGTGTTTATTGATGACATTTTAGTATATTCCAAGAATAAGAAAGAACATGCGGAACATCTCAGAATTGTTCTGACCCGCTTGAGAGAACATCAACTATATGCCAAGTTCAGCAAGTGTGATTTTTGGCATAAGGAAGTGCAATTTCTTGGACATGTCTTGTCAGCCGAAGGAGTTGCAGTTGATCCAAGCAAAGTGAAGGATGTGCTTGATTGGAAACCGCCAACCACAGTTCATCAAGTTCGGAGTTTTCTGGGTTTGGCGGGGTATTACCGTCGGTTTATTCCAGATTTCTCAAAAATATCAAAGTCCATAACTGAATTGTTGAAGAACCAAGTTAAGTTTGTCTGGTCATCAGATTGTGAGGAGGCTTTCCAGACTTTGAAGAGACTGTTAACCACTGCACCAGTATTAGCCCAACCTGACATCGAGAAGCCGTTTGATGTTTATTGTGATGCTTCAGGTATTGGTATTGGATGTGTGTTGATGCAAGAAGGCCGAGTCATTGCTTATGCGTCCCGACAACTTAAGCAACATGAAGAACACTATCCGACTCATGATTTGAAGTTAGCAGCTGTGGTTCATGCTCTAAAGATTTGGCGGCATTACCTGCTTGGTAATACGTGTCATATGTATACAGACCACAAGAGCTTAAAGTATATCTTTACTCAGTCAGAGTTGAACATGCGACAAAGAAGATGGTTAGAACTGATTAAGGATTATGATTTGGAAGTACATTATCACCCCGGTAAAGCAAATGTGGTTGCAGATGCCCTCAGTCGCAAAAGTTATTGCAATTGTCTGACAGTGAGAACAATGGGTTTGAATTTATGTCAAGAAATGGAAAAGTTGAATGTAGAAGTAATTCAACAAGGAAGTTTGACCAACATAATTGTTGAAGCCACTATTCAAGATCAAGTTATTGCTGCTCAGAAGGAAAACAAGGGTATAGCCCATATTAAGGAAAGAGTCAAGAATGGAAAAGCGGAATGCTTTAGTATTGACAATAAAGATGTGTTGTGGTTCAAGGATCGCCTGGTGGTACCAAAAGTTCCTGAGTTGCGGCAGTCAATTCTAGATGAGGCACATGCTACTAGGTTATCAATCCATCCAGGAAGTAACAAGATGTACCGTGACTTGAAGCAAAGATTCTGGTGGACTAAAATGAAAATAGAGATTGCTAGATACATAGCAAAGTGTGATACTTGTCAAAAGGTGAAAGCTATACATTTGAGGTCTGCTGGTGAGTTACAACCATTACCTATTCCATCTTGGAAGTGGGAGGACATAAGTATGGACTTTATTGTTGGTCTACCCAAGACATCAAAGGGATTTGACTCAGTATGGTTATTGTAGATCGACTCACTAAGTCAGCATATTTTCTTCCAGTCAAGACAATATATCCTACGATCCAATATGCCAAGATGTATTTAGCAAGAATCATGAGTCTCCATGGAGTACCCAAGACTATTGTGTCAGATAGGGGTACACAGTTTGTCTCCAACTTTTGGAAACAATTGCATTCTTTATTGGGTACCAAACTTCTGTATAGTACAGCTTATCATCCGTAGACTGATGGACAGACTGAAAGGGTTAATCAAGTACTTG
Source organism: Miscanthus floridulus (assembly GCF_019320115.1). NCBI lineage: Eukaryota > Viridiplantae > Streptophyta > Magnoliopsida > Poales > Poaceae > Miscanthus > Miscanthus floridulus. The sequence goes on from NC_089594.1 coordinate 29,999,435, forward strand.
AAGATATGTTAAGGTGTTGTGTCCTTAACTATTCCAATAAGTGGGATGAATGCTTACCTTTGGCCGGGTTCTCATACAACAATAGTTATCAGGAAAGCATTAGAATGGCTCCATTTGAAGCACTCTATGGTCGTAGGTGCAGAACATCGTTGAGTTGGTCTGAGCCAGGAGAGAGAAGATTCTTTAGAGTTGACCTTGTGAAAGAAATAGAAGACAAGGTTAGGCAAATACAGAGTAATCTGAAGATAGCTCAGTCCCGCCAAAAGAGTTATGCGGATAGACGACGGAGACCATTGGTATTCAACAAAGGAAATTTTGTATATCTGAAAGTATCACCAATGAAGGGAGTTAACCGTTTTGGTGTTAAAGGAAAGTTGGCACCCCGATACATTGGACCATATCAAATTTTGGAGAGGTATGGAAAAGTGGCATATCGCTTAAAATTACCTAAACATCTTGCAGCTATGCATGATGTGTTCCATGTTTCTCAATTGAAGAAGTGTCTCCGAGTGCCTGAATAGAATGTTGAAGTTAAAGGAGTGGAACTAGAACCGGATTTAACTTATTCTGAATATCCTATCCGAGTGTTAGATCAGAAAGATCGTGTTACTCGAAGACGGACAATCAAGTTCTATAAGATACAATGGAATCAACATTCAGAAGAGGAAGCTACTTGGGAATCAGAAGATTACTTGTTAGAAAAGTTTCCAGAATTTCTAGCGTCAATATAGAATAGAGTAATGTAAGTTGAGTTCGGTAGTACAAATTGTGTTTTGTAAAGGGACCTCAGCTGTTTTATGAACAGAGTTTGTATGTGTTCTCACGACACATTTCCTTTTCCATTACTTACCCTATGGCTTTGAATCTTGGGGCGAGATTTCTTTTAGGGGGAAGGATTGTAACACCTCGGGTGTTTAAATATTAAAATCTGACATGTCATCATATGCATTGCAAAGCATTTGGCATTTGGTGAAAACTTTGAGATGCATACACTAATACAAGTTTATATTTATGTGGTATGTGTTGCAATGTATTGTTTGACTCAAGTTCAATGTTTGTTTGGATTTTGAATTTTTCGAGAAAACCCCGCTTTTCAACATTTAAATCCTACCCTGAAAATCCATTTCAAAATCTAAGCATATTTTGGGGTTGGGCCCAAAAGCAAAAGTGTAGAGCTTGGCAAGTTATACAAAGTTTATTTTTGGAGTTTTTCAAGTTGTTTACAAAAATTTTGAGTAATTCAAAAAGGCGTAATTCGTTAAATTTCCCTATTTGAATTCAAAAGTTCATTTCAAAATCTAGACCGAATTAGGAAATGGTTATAAAAGCAAAGTTGTAGAACTTTTGATTTTGAACAACTTTTATTTTTGGAGATTTTTGAGTTGTTATGAAAATTTGGGAGTAATTTATGAATTTTGGTGAATGGTAAACTTGTAATTTCGATGAACAGTGTTCACCGCTTGCGCTACACCGCCGGCGAGCTTCGGCTTGCTTCCAGTCACGCGCGTGGCCGTCTGGGCGTTGCGTTGGCACGCTGAAGGCTTCATCGTGGCTTCCTTAAGCTTTCTGGCCATCCTTTTAAGCCTGAGCCGCCATCGTCGTTGCCCTTCTCCCTTGCTCTGTTTTCCCGTCGCCGCTGCTCCACTCCGGCGAGCCCGTGCCGTTGTTGTCGTGCTCCACCATCGCTGATAAGCTAGTCCCAGCTCCGCTTTAGCCTTACGCGCTCAGCCAACCCATCAATTCAGCTTAATTTCGCTGGGAACCACCGCTCGTCGTGTTTCTTCTCCACGGCCGGCAGCCCCGCTGTCGAGCCCGCATCGCCGTGGCCAGCGCGCTACGGTGAGTCCCTGCCCTTGCCGAGTCTTGCTTCGGCTTCGCTGCAATGATGTAGTGCTTTGTGACCCATTGGTTTCTCATTTTGACCACCACAGCTACCGAAGCATCGCCGTCGTTGAAGATCGCTCTGCCGTGAACCCTGTCAACATCGACCCGTGTCATCGTAGCTCATCCGGTCCCATTCTTTGCTCTAACGTGTTCGTGGTGAGCTACTAGACCTTCCCATGCCCTCTGTTTCCCCGTTTTCGGCTTCGTTTCGCCGGCGTAGCACTGCCGTGTCACCGCGTCCGCCATGGCCGACGACGAGCTAGTGTAGGGCCGTAATCCGTGCTGATAGGGACGTCAATCGATGCGCCTAGACTTGGTGATCATTTTGGTACGTTAGCCGTCGTCATTGATCTCACCGTCAGCGAGAAATCGCTGGTCAGAGCCGTCGCTGCCGTAGTCAACGTCGGAGGTTGAAGATGACATGTGGGACCCGTTGTCAGTGACTCAGCGTTCAAATGGATTTTTTTCTATTTTCAGATTTGATTGAATAGTATCTGTTTTTGTTATTTTTGTATAGATTTATTTAAAGCTCCAAAAATTATGAAAATTTTTGTGTGACTTCTCTGTGATGTATAGTATTTAAGAAAAATATGAAATAATGTTTTTTTAGTAATTTTTAAATGTGGTAAAAATTGCTCAATTAATTCATAAATGGATTTCCATGATTTTTCTAGGCTTATTTATTTATCCAAAAATTATGAAATTTGTTTTGCCTCTTAGTTAACATGTAATGAACATGTACTAAAATTTTGAGCTCAATTAGAATAAGTTGATTTATTTCACAATTTTGAATTAAATAATTAATTCATAAAAGCAAATAGTAACCTTTAATGATTTAGATTTTTGTTTGGACTTTTGGATTGAGTGATGACCTTGGGTCCTTAGTTGATGATGATCCTTGGCAATTGATGTATGTGTTATGAAAAAGGATTTAGTTGGTTGACTTACAACTGTACCGTGAAGGAAAGTTGTATTCAAATTGTTAATTTTGCATCCATCATCGAGCATCATGTTTCATATTCCACATCATGTTAAACATGGCATTGTTGTTACGTGTAGTGAATGAAGGTGAAAACGTGGTAGTTAATCAAGCTGTTGAGGAGGTTAATCCGTCTGTTGAGGTCGGATCGAATCCTTGTGTAACGTCGCAGGAACCGAACTTTTCCGTCAATGAAGGCAAGCCCCGGATGCATACAACCCTACCTTGTGTTTTACAAATTAATTTTGCTTTTGCTTTCCGTTACTGCATTAAGTGATTAGGAGTTAAGTAAGAGCCTAATTGGTGCATTACCACCCTTGTTATTTCATATTTACCATATTACCAGTTTTAAACCCGTATATGCCTAGTTTTGCTTAGCTATGCGTAGAACGATGAAAGTCGGGTGACTACCTGCCACCTGCAAGTAACAAATGGAACATTGGTTAATTTTGTTAGCATGTGATATGAGAATGTGGAGTAATAAATCTAGACCGGGCGGACTCGGTGTGTGTGAGCCACAAGACATGGAGGTCTTGTGAGCGAGTTCTTTCCGCCTGTGTCGATTAAGGCACGTCCATTGTTGAATTGTATGAGGTGAGAATTTGTAGTACTAACCACATACTCCGGTAAGCCTGAACTTAGAAATTCTATTACGAGAATGGCTACTCGCGCACTGGGAGTGGAGAGATGGCGGGAATAGCGTGTACCCACGTGGCCATGGGCTGGAATGGTGGAGTACTGTATTCTCGGGTGGCGCGGACCCGTTCTTGTTTTAGAGGATCCGAGGGTAGGTTGATATATGTGAGTCGGGGACCTGCATATGTCGTGTGGTCTAGAATCCCCAGCTGGGCTTAATCGGTTCGAATCGTCGTTGCTCCTCGGTTAAGGAGACTCAACTCACTGTTCATCATCGTAGAATTAATAAACGGAACTTGAATAAGGCTTGTGAAGGTGTTGGATATGAAGTTTCATGATCTCAGTGCGGATCGTGTCAACTTTGTATATAATTCTTGAGAAGTTTTTTATATAAAGAATGTTGTTAAAAGAGCTTTTATGCAAAAGAACTTTGATCATTGTTAAAGCTATACCTTGAATCCCTGAGCCTGCATTACTGAGTTTATCAGTTAATATTTTGGATAAGTCTTGTTGAGTACTTTCGTACTCAGGGTTCGTTGACCCCTTGTTGCAGGTGAGCTTCATGAGTAGATCTGTTTTGGATCGTGCTGCATGACTATCGTTCGTTCTGACGATGAGAAGTAAATGTGTGATCCTTGGGCAGGATGTTTATTTTGTGTGTTAAGTATATGTTCATTATGCCACTCCACTACTACTATGGTTTGTAATAATCATCGAACTTAGTTTGTAAGGTTTGAAACAACTGGTTTGTAAACTATGTTATCGTAAGACTTCCGTTGTTTTTACTCTGGTTTTGTTATTGGAATAAATGTTGTAATACTGCAATGACTCTGTAACGTGATCCTGCTCAGAAATCGTGAATGATTCGGGGTTCCCCGAGGACACCCGACAGTCTTTTTAAGTTATTGGAAACATATACATAAATGTCAAAGGTCGTCGGACAGTGACAGGTGCATGTGGGCCCTATAACTTAGGAGGTTCTGCCACAGCTACCCTTCTAGGGTTAGCCCAAGAGGCTAAGGAATTACAATTCTATCAGATTGAACTGGTCGAGAGACGTGCAGAGCACTCAACACAGCTTCAAGCAGACAAAGGCGGACATATGTAAGTTTGTCTTAGACAAATGCGTGCTTGAAGGGGGCACGTTCTTCAATGAGAACAGCCCGCTAGCGATTTTACTGGAGTACGAGAAGCTGAGGAAATGGGCCACGATGATGCGTCCGCAGGATTACACCTTAGCGCATATATAACGACTTTAATATGTAAATGTAATGAATTAACGATGACAAGAACGACTAAGTGAATGTATATATATGTATATTATCTCATGTGTAATGCATGCATACTTTTTAAGTTTAATCTGTGAAATCTGAATGTGATTTGAATTTGAATTTATATGCCTGCTGTATTTTATTTGAATTTATATGCCTGCTGTATTTTTTTAATTCAGGAAATAATTTACCGAGGCGGGCAAATAATAAAGCCCGCCACGGCTAATGAACATAACCGCGGCGGTCCACAAAAGGTGTCCACCGCGGTAAAATAATTTACCGCGGCGGGCGGTGTCACGTGCCTGCCGTGGTAAAAGTATATTTACCGTAGCGGGCACGTTACACCGTCCGCCGCGGTAAATCGGTTAACCGCGCGGGCAAAGTCGTCCGCGCAGTTAAGCCACGATTTACCGTGGCCTCTAGGCCGCGGCGGATGGCTTTGCCTGCCGCGGGAAACCGAAAACGTCCGCCTCCAGTAAAGTTTGTATAGTAGTAAATGGCATAGGCCACTACTGCATTTTCTGGGTCACTCTATCCAACTGCCAATTGTTTCTATCCTTACATAGTGAAAGTTAAGAGAGCATTGATAGGGGCGCAGCAATCTGGAGATACATATTTGATGAGTATGGCTGCTGCTATGTTGGAGAAATTTGATAAATATTGGGAGAAGAAGCACAATGTTATGGTTATTGCTACAATTCTTGACCCTAGGTTCAAGATGAGGTACATTAAATGGTGTTTTGCACAGATTTTTGACCCAGGTGTGAAATTGAGATTAATGACATCAGCCAAGAGTTGGAAAGGCTCTATAACAGGTATGAGATATTAAATCGGCAAAAGATGGGTGATAATGGCACGAACAGGCAATCAACCCTAATTTTTTACCATTTGACCTTTTTTTAAAGAAAATTTAAGTTTGGCCCATGGGAGACGTAAACTCATCTTTAGACCCTGGGATCCTGACGCCGAGGTAACACGTCTCGGCGTCATAGATCTTGGCTCCGAGATGTCTGGCCGTGCACAGCAGGATATCCCAGATGGTGTTAACGTGACAGGTGCCTCGACGCTAGAATACATGACGCCGAGCTCAGCGCCGCAGATTTTAACGTCGAGCTCGGTCCCGCCGCCGCCAGCCCACCGTCGCCTCCTCCGCCGGCTTTGAATCCTCCGCCAGTGACTGTGGACCGTGGAGTGGTGGTGTGCTTGGAGCGGAGGAGCGAGATGATGAGAATTGGAAGTGAGCTGAGCAGGCAGCGTGGGTATAAATAGCGGGAGCAGAAGCTACCAGACTGGCGCCACGGTAAATTGAAGGCGAGCGTCGTGTTATATGGGTGTTGCAGATGACGCAGCGGGGTAGATGGCGGGGAAATTCAATGCGCGCATCAACATACAGTATGTATTGACCAATCCATCATCATCCGACGGTCCGAGAAAAAAACAGAGGCTCGATCAGAGAGTGAATTTCAATTTCTGCAGCGCAGAGCGCATGCACTAGCCTTGCTCCAGCACTCCAGCAGTCCGCGCGCGGAGGCAAGCGCACGCCTGGCCTATTCCTACTCGGACCGTCGGATGATGATGGATTAGTCAATACATACTGTACGTTGATGCGCGCATTGAATTCCCCCGCCATCTACCCCGCTGCGTCATCTGCAACACCCATGAATTCACGACGCTCGCCTTCAATTCACCGTAGCGCCAGTCTGGTAGCTTCTGCTCCCGCTATTTATACCCACGCTGCCTGCTCAGCTCACTTCAATTCTCATCGTCTCGCTCCTCCGCTCCAAGCACACCACCAGTCCAGTCACTGGCGGCGGATTCAAAGCCGGCGGAGGAGGCGAGGGCGACGGCGGGATTGGCTGACGGCGGCGGCCCGCCATGTATTCTAGCGTCGAGGTACTAACCACGTCAACGTCATCTATGATGCTCTGCTGTGGACGGTCAGGCACCTTGAAGCCAAAATCTGTGGTATCGAGACGTGTTACTTCGACGCCAGAATTCATGACGCCGACTCCTAAGGTCCAAGGATGAGTTTACGGGGGTGTTCGGCTAGTCTACTATTTTAAATCATCCGAAATCCACTGTACAATGAAAAGAGTCAAATTGTAAAAAATTGGGGGCACTGCCTTTCCGTTCCCATAATGCCCTGGACACAGCCTTTAAATCATACGCTCCCTCTCCACTCTCTTTTCAGCTACACACACTCTATAACACGCCCGCGTGCAGTGGCAAAAAACCATACAGGCCAAGGCTATACGCACGCATACTACACCGTGGCACTGGCACGATGAACAGGCCACTGCATGTCAAGTTCCTAAAGACCATGTACGGGCTCCTCGTCATCGTGGCCTTGGCTGCCGCCGCCGCCGTGGTCCCGAGGACGAGCCCTGAGGAGGTGCTCGCGCTGGCGCGGGAGATCCGGCCTGTCCACTGCCTGCTGGCCCTGCTCCTGGCCGCCGCCGTCGCCAAGCTGCGGCGCATGGGCCGGCCCAAGGACGTGTACCTCGTGGAGTACGGCTGCTTCCGGCCCAAGCCCTGGTTCCGGGCGCCCTTCGCGACGTGCCTGGAGCACGCGCACCTGATGCCGTACCTGGTGGACGAGGAGAGCGTCAGCTTCGCCATCCGCCTGCTGGAACGCTCCGGGCTCGGCGAGGAGACGTGCGTGCCGGAGGCGTACCACTACATGCCGCCAGACCGCAGCCTCGAGGCCTCCCGCGACGAGACGGAGCTGGTCATCTTCTCCGCCGTGGACGAGGTGTTTGCCAGGACGAGCGTCAAGCCCGAGGAGATCGACGTGCTCATCGTTAACTGCAGCATCTTCACGCCCACGCCGGTGTTCGCCGACATGGTCGTCAACAGGTACAAGCTGCGTGCCGACGTGCAGAACGTCAACCTGTCCGGGATGGGGTGCAGCGCGGGGCTGGTCTCCGTCGGCCTCTCCAAGAACCTCCTGCAGACGGCACGGCCGGGCACGCACGTCCTCATCGTCTCCACGGAGATCCTCTCGTCGCAGTACTACGTCGGCACGGAGCGCGCGATGCTGCTCCCCAACTGCCTCTTCCGCATGGGCGCCGCGGCCATGATCCTGTCCAACTCCTCGGAGCGCGCGCGGTACAGGCTCACCCGCCTGGTGCGCACCGTGACGGCGGCCCGGGACGCCGACTACCGGTGCGTGTTCCAGAAGGAGGACGACAAGGGCAATACCGGGATCCGTCTCTCCAAGGACCTCGCCACCACCGCCGGCTACGCGCTCAAGAGCAACATCGCCGCCTTCGGACCCCTCGTCCTGCCGGCCTCGGAGCAGCTCCTCGTCGCGCTGTCCTTGCTCAAGCGGAAGCTCCTCAGCGGGCGCGCCAAGGTGAGGCTCTACCGACCGGACTTCCGCACGGCGTTCGAGCACATCTGCATCCATGCAGGCGGCCGCGGGGTGATCGACGAGGTTCAGCATGGCCTCGGCCTCTCCGACCAGGACGTGGAGGCGTCGCGGATGACGCTGCACCGGTTCGGGAACACATCCAGCAGCTCCGTGCTGTACGAACTGGCGTACATCGAGGCCAAGGGGATGATGAAAAAGGGCGACCGGATTTGGATGATCTCCTTCGGCGCCGGCTTCGACTGCAACAGTGTTGCGTGGGAGTGCGTCAAGCCGCCGGCCGACGCCGACGGGCCGTGGGTCGACTCCATCCAACGCTACCCGGTGCAGCTCCCAGAAATCGTCAAGGACACATCTGATGACTCCTAAACCATGCACGCAACTGGCGTTTTCAGTCGTATATAGTTGTACGTACCTAGGCGGGACTCCGGTTCGACGCCCACCGTCGGACCTAGGCGGGAGTCTGACCCCGCCACGCGTCACCACCTCGCGCAGTCGCACACATGACACTAAATGAATAGTGCACACGGTCGGTCCGACACCCCGCGAGCCCCGGTCCGACGCCGCCTTGTCTCCGCGTGCGCGTTAGGGTCAGCCGTCGGACCCAACCAGAGGCCAACGCGAAGACCTCGCTCTCGGTCTCTGCTCAGACGCGCCGGGGGACCGACGGACCCTGGATTAGCCTGGTCTGACGCCCTAGAAAACTCGGGTACGACGCTCTATTTTCACTCGTTTTGATCTCCAACTTCACCACCCTTATCAAGTGTATCACCTTGTACATATGTGTATTATATTTTCACAAATATTTTTAAGGGTGTTAGCACTCACTAGAATCTAAATACATATGCAATGAGCTAGAACATCTAGTGGCACTTTGATAACCGTATTTCGATACGAGTTTTACCCCTCTTAATAGTACGGCTATCTGTCCTAAATGTGATCATACCCACTAGGTGTCTTGATCACCAAAACAAAATGCCCCTATGAATTTTACCTTTGCCTTAAGCCTATTTTGTTTTTCTCTTTCTTCTTTTCCAAGCTTGAGCACTCGATCACCATGGCCTCTCCACCATCACCATGATCTTCTCCATTTTCTCCATCACTTGGAATGTGTTGCCTATCTCATAATTACTAGAGCAGGTAGGTTAGCACATAGGGTTTCATCAATTCACCAAAACCAAACTAGTGCTTTCACCGGAAGCCGGGATGTTCAGACAACGGTTTGACCAAGGTCCTTCCGTGTCCCCGCTCATACATCCTCCCCTCTAGTGTGCACGCCATTATAACAAATCATAGCCTGAATTGAGCTACTCGGCTTCATGGTCAGAATGATTTATCCGGCCAGTTGAGTGAAAGGCAGCGTTCAATCTCGAACAAGGTCCAACAATGGTACGGTCCTTAACCGACACAGACGGAATCAATATAGCCAAACCTAACACCATTTGCATATAAAATCCCGCCTGGTCTCCATTTATATAACACCACATGGTTATTTCCCACGATAGCAAATATAGTCAACCGTGACCAAGTATCCACCTATAAGGTGACAGAAAATCACCTGACTTCTACTGGTCTAAGCATGGCTAAGCATATAATTTGATCCTGGACCTAAAGAGGGGTAACAAGGTATATATATATCTAGACAAGGGAAAGATATATGCATCAACGGTTCCAAACAACGCCTATAACTTAATGCATCAAACATAAATGACTCAAGATATTTTTAATAAATCATGGGAGGCTCAATATGTTTCAAGGCTTGCCTTTGAGAAAGCTAGCGGGAACTGCTCCGGACACTCTGGCAGCTCCTGGACCTGTCCTTCCCCTTCTGGACCCTCCTGGACCTTCGGTGGAACCTCCTCTCCCACCGTCTCAAGCTCCAACAACGTCACTCCTCCTTCCGGTGATCCTATGTATGCATGGATACATCATACAATTATAAATAAAAATGAATGCATAAAGGATGACATGAATATATGATATGATGCAAACACATGGCTGAACATAACATATTATAACAACAGCAAGCTACTAACATAAGCATGTTTAGTATGGAAACTCATAAAGAAATAAGTCACAAGCTTAGATTAAGCATTTTCTAAACTACAATATAGTAGTCACTTGTTTTAACCACAACAGGAGTTTTAAATATCCAACAAACACGTTCTTTAAATTTCTAGAAAGTTTATGAAATTGTATAAAAATTTCTTATTAACATCTTAATATGATTCAGGGAGTGTTTGGTTGGGTTGTGGCTGTGGAAAAAAGCTGCTATGGACTGTGAGCTGTGGGAAAGCTGCTGTGGGCTGTGAGCTGTAGAAAAGCTGAAAGCTATTTGGTTAAACAAGTACAAAATATACCTTCTATCTTTATATCTCTTGAAACAACTATGAAAGAGCTTTTTATTCCACCAATTTCGAAAAGCAGAAAGCCAAAAGCCAAAAGCAGAGTCAAATCAGCTTTCAAAACTGTACTACGGAAAAGCAGCTGCTTCTGAAAAAGCCGTCTGAAAAAGCAGTCCCTTTGGTTGGGCTTTTGGCTTTTGGGGCCAAAAGCCAAAGCCAAAGCCAAAAGCCCAACCAAACGGACCCTCAATAGTTAACAAGGTCAAATAATGCCATGTTTCAGAATTGCACAGAACACAATCAAAACCTGACAGAGAATTTATAAAATCTATAACTCCCAAATCTGCTGGCCTAAAATCATAAAATTTTAGGACAAGATAGATGAGTAAGTTATCTACAACTTTGTTATTATCAAGATTTACAACAAACCTCATTTTCACCATGAAAGCATCATGACAACAGAGACTACACATGCAGCCATTTTCAGCACATAAATAAAAGGTTCGCCACTTGTTTAGTTAAACAAGATAGCACAATCATAAGTTATTCTAATAGCTTCAATCATCACTACCCTAGCTCAGCAATATTTTAGCTTAGTCATAAGTAAAAGCTGAACACAAGGATCATACATACATATTAAGCTTCTCATAGAAAACTAAGAGTTACACTAGCAAACACTTGAATAGCAAGCAAAAAGAGGAACTGCATCAAAATGGAATCCTGCATGCTTGCAGAAATTACAGTGGCTAAGATACATCCTAAACATGCTAGAAAAGTTATTGATTAAGCCCAAACAAATTATTTACAGGCCTTTATTAATTTCCTTAGGTGGCAAGGTGAAATAGAGAACTGCTATTTCTAGTGCACAGTAAATTCTGTAAAAAATATAGTAGCTTAAGAGTGCATTCAATAGACCACTGGAGGAATTTCATAATTTTTGAGCAAGTAAACCAGCCTCTACAAAAATCACAAGCAGATCAGGCTTTCATCAACTTAAACAAGCATTAAACAAGATTAATTCATAACACCACAGTAAAAGCATGTAAACTGCAGGTTTAATATTCTTCTTAGCAAGTATATGACAAAACAAGATCAACAAAACTGGAACCATGATTTTTGGATACTTCTAACTCAAGTTATGCATTTAACAAGATTTCATAGCATTAAACAATTATAATTCAAACAGCATACAAAACGGTAGCACACAGCAAGTTTTATATTTTTATCAGATAGAACACTCCAAGATAAAACCAACAAAATTGGTTTCACTCAAATTGGACTCTCCTAGCTTAAAGATATGGATTTTACAAGTTCAGCACACAATCTGGAAAAGATTAACAACGAAAACTAAACCCTAGCTGCTGCTTTATGCACCCAGTGCATTGCAACCAGAGGCACTGACTGCTGGGCCCCGAGATCAACCTGAACCCACATGTCGTAGGGACAGAAGCAGGGGCGGCGCTTTGACCGGCCTAGCTCACCGGCGGTGAACTTTCCGTCGACGCGACCACCACCAGCGGACTCCACTCTCCGAGACGCATCTATCAGGATAGGTTAGCGAAACGAATTTCTCGACTTCCGCGCAACAGCGGCAGAAGAGGCGGCTTCGGCGGCGGAAACGCACGCACGGCGACGGTCTGCAGCGACGGGCTTGCCGGCGTCGGCCACGACGGCGCGGACGAGGCATAGGCTGAGCTTCTACACCCTAATGCGAACTCAGAGCAAGCACAAAGGGAGAGAGACGGCCCGGCCACGTCGAGCTCGAGCTCGACGGTGGCAATGGCGGCCATGGCAGCAGCTTCGGCCTTGGGGCTCTCACCTCTTGACGAACGATTACAAGGCTAGGTCTGGGACGTAGATGAACTCATGACCCTGCTGTGGCTACGAGGAATCGAAGGATGACGCGTGGTTGCGGTGGATTTGGGCGGCGACGTGGGTACGGCGACGGTGGCGGCTCTCCCCTTCGAGCGAGAGAAAGAAGAGAGGAAGAGCGAGCGAGTGCGAGAGAGGGAGAGGAGAGGTCGCGCGTCGTTCGTCTTCCCTTCGCAGGACGCGGCGGCATGGGCCCGACGACGGCGTACGGTCGCCACGGGCGGGCGCGGCCTGGGCCTGTCGGCCACTTCACCCCTGCCATCCGATTCAAATCAGCTAAGGAGCTGACTCAAAACCACCCCAAAAAGACGACTGAACTCCAAACTTTGTCCCTCCGTAACTACTAAAAACAACGATGATTTGATCAAACAATTGCACAGAATGATAGAGATACACGAGTAAAACAATATTTATTAAATAATATTGGACAAATTCTAACTAGTTTGCGAGATATTAGTTCCCAAAGAGGGCTACATGGAAACTGAAAACTAACGAAATTCAGTCCCAGACTTAGCCGATTTCTGGGAACCTGAAAACAGCAGCAGGTTCAGTTTTGGGATCTCTGTTAGGCGAGGTTAGGCACTGATCTAGGTCACGTTCATTAAACAAAGTTTGCTCTACTCAATCTGAACTGCAACTTTTATTTAAGGTTCAACTCCATGTAAGAACTCTAAGACACATATCAACTCAGATCAAACAAGCATCTTGAAATAAAATTACTTCTGGGCAGCTAGCATATAAAAGCATTTTTAGCCTAAAATATGAATATAAACTCTAACTCATTTTTAATACTGAGTGTGTCTAGGTTGATTAGGTGTTCAAACAACATTCACTTGCATTACCAAGCATGATCATAAAGCAAAACATGGATAAATTAAGCATTTCATAGGATAAACATAGAGTAAATAAAATGCAATTCACATGTTCATGCTCATGAATGAATGGATGATGTTTATGCTCATGCAATGCAAGTGCAAAATGCAATCTTAAAACCTAGGGTGTTACATTGTCTTCAATGTAAAAGACTACGTATCCTTCCATGTGTCCTCCTGTCTTTAATTGATGTTCAGGTTGTAGCTTCCGCTCTTCGAAAGGTCCTTCAACATAATAACAATAGCTTCTGAGCTCCGATGGATCATGTTTGTATTGGGAAAATATTTTGATAGCTAGAACACCAAGATATATGAGACTTATTTCGACTATAGATACCACAATGTTAATGTCATTTGTTTGTGGGGCCTCGTTTAGATTGCGAAAAAATTTCAACCCGATGAATAGTACCACTTTCGTCTTATTTGGCAAATATTGTCCAATCGTGGATCAACTAGGCTCAAAAGATTCATCTCGTGATTTCCAACTAAACTGTGTAATTAGTTATTTTTTTACCTACATTTAATACTCCATACAAGCGGCTAAAAATTGATGTGATGGAGAGAGAGTGAAAAAACTTGGAATTTGGATGGCATCTAAACAAGGCCTAGATTTGTGTTTCTTTCATCGGTTGATTTATTTTTTAGTTTTATGATTTATTTTTTTTCTAAATGTCACCGTAGCGTTAGCGCGAACGATATACTAGCTCTATTTAGCTATCCAAGAGGTTTTGATCTAGATGATCCCAGGGCATCTCTTATACAGCACCCAACAAATTTAGCAATATGGCATGTAAAGAATATATGGTCAATCGATTCTGCCCTTGCACCGGACACACTTCTCACCGCCTATCCAACCTCTTCACTTTAGGATTGTTGCAGCTTGTAATTTGTTGTTATCATAAGAAAATCATAATATTCGTGAGAATTTTGCATTTCCATGTATAGCTTGCAGTCCTATCGATGATCCCTCCACCAGTAATGAACCTTTAGGGCTAATTTGAAAGTAAGGGGAGGCACACCTAGGGATGGAAAATCCTCCCTGAAAAATTAAATGGGTTATTCAAATGATATCCCCATATATTTTCTATGCGGGAAAAAGTAAAGGATCTCAAGAGGATTTGAATTTTCAAAGTAGCCCTTAGAGGGATCTGTTGTCGGCGTGTGGACTCGACGCCTCAACCCCCCTACTGATGCGGTCGAGATCCTCCACCATCATAGACTACCTCCACATGTGCATATGGTCTACTCGATCCATGGAGGATGACAGCAGCGGCGACGACTGCGTTGGCAAATGGCAAGCTCAGGCTCACCGACGAGCCTTTTAATTTTTTATATTCATTTCCAGAGACGAGCTCTAAAAATTCTGATTAACAGTGATAACTCGGGTGGGCAAGTTGCTCGTATCTGGAAAGTGATTTCGGCCGTCTCTGAAAACTTGTGTGGTATTAGTACTACTGTTTTATGATCAGAGGTAGTATAATTCAATGTAACAATGTTTGATGGTAATATTCGGAAGAACTCATATACACTGCCTAGTGTTTGTGGTACGACAACCTTGTTTTGAGCACATAACTTGGTCAAATAGCAACGCATATCAGAGCATCCCCAACACATAGCTTTAATGCTAGTCTAACTAGGCTCGGATGCGGACGAGCGTTAGCTCGTGGTTCTGTCCCCGTCGTGGGAAGGCAGTCGGGAGTTCGACTCCCGGCGCTGCGGGCACAGCTGCGGTTATGCGTAGTTTGTGCAGAAAAAAACTCCCTCGTTTGTCGCGTGTTCGCTTGAGCTTATCCAACACTACTTTTCAGCTATAGAATAATATTTTTCTCTCACAACATTCAGCATTAGCATAAGCCAAATTTCAGCATAAACGAACAGAAAAAGGCCCGAACAAAGGTTCGGGGGGTTTTCTTGTCCTACATGAAATGTGTCTCCTACCTTAAGCTAAATGCGGGGGACGTCCCCCCTGTAGACCAAGTTTTTTTTAACTAGACTCGGATAAAAAAGATAGGTGCCCATAAGTGGCAGTGGTACCTACAGAAACTACAATAGCCTCAGGAGAGAAAATCAGGAAACACAAAAATTGTGTGTGAAAAAGTGGAGAGGAGAGAGTGGTAGGGACAACAAAATCATGCTTGAGTTGGATGGATAGTAACTTAACTTTTTTCATTCCTATTAGACCTACTACTTTTGGATGAAGCCACCACTACTATGCCCCTGATTGGTTCGTTGCTAAATTGCCAAGCCAAAGATTTGGCAAGTCATGATTTTAACTATTTTTGGTTTGCTATCAAAACTTGCTAACCTCTCATATTGACGTGCCAAATCCATGACAAATTTTTTCTCCAACCTTTGCTTGCTTAATTTTTGGCATGACAATTTTTTAGGTTCACTTTTAAATTGCCAAGCCAAAGATTTGGCAAATCATGATTTTGGCTATTATTTAATTTGCTACCAAAACTTACTAACCTCTTATGTTTGACTTGCCAAATATATGATAATTTTTATATTCAATTTTTACTTGCTAAATTTTTGGCATAGCAATTTTCAGGTGTCTGCATTGGCCATGCACTCATATGGTCTAAATCTGTAACAGATCGAGCATGTTTACGCTCGTATACTTTTGTTTTTGACAGAGTTGTTACACAGTATGTTCCTGGTATATTGTTGTGCTTTTTTATTTTATTTAAAGGCTGTTTTTTCTCATGCTATGATGGTTCGCGTCATCTCGTTAAGCAATAAGGCTGTCCGCACCGTAGCCTCTATCGCGCGCGCTAAACGGCCTACAGCACGCGGTAGCGTTCGGCGCGCCCGCACCGCAGAGCTGCAAAGCAGTCGGTACCGTATCGGCCGAACAGGGGCACACTACTTCTAGCGGACCGCGCGTCCGCACGCTAAGCACTGTAGCACGGAGAGAGAGAGTTGGTGAGAGAGAGAAAGGGGAAGGGAGGGGAATAAAATATGGAATAGTGGGTATAGAGTATGGGGTAGAGATAACACGAGTGCAGAAAAAATGAGTGTAGAGTAGAGAATCTCGATGACTAGGATAGAATATTCCTTTTAAGAGATAGAAATAGAGATAGACGAGTGCGGATAGCCTAAAACAGAGAGCGCTATAGTTTGAACTGAGCAATACCTCCTCGATCCCTGTGTGGGTATGAATTTGTCTTTAACTTCTGTGGGAGAGCCCAATGCCCCAATCGTCCTGACCGCGACAAAGCTCCAAACGCCTTTTCGTTTCCCATAATCCTCCCAATCGGCTGCAGGAAGGAAGAACCGAGCTCGCCCTAGCATGATCTTCCAGAAATCAAATAAAAATCAAATAGCTAGCGACTCTTAAATGGCTAGTCTAACATGATCTTTCAGAAACAATTCCCTCACAGCTCACATAACTCTCCAGTGCAGTATTTTTTTTATATTTCTAAGTCTTATTTAGCTAGCTATTTTCAAGTTGTCATTGGGGACGCCCTAAGAGCAAGTATAATAACAAGCTGTAAGCAGGCTAAATACTAAGGTGGAGGAGAGAAGAGAGAAGAGGGAGGAGAGGAGAAGTAGGTTGTAAACTTACAGCCGGCTTAGACACAAGAACCGAAAAACTCCGTGAGAGAGATAAGTATGCCATATATTAATACTGAAGAACTCACTATTATACGAGTGCACTAACAGTCTGATCGGCTGGCCAGCCCTCTCACATAAACACTGTTCACATGAACCAGCCAACAACACTTCTCTCTTATGTAAACGAATCAGCAACGATACGAATCAGTCAACCGAACGTACTGTAAAAGGTATGTCGTAACAATCCTTTTAACCAGCCATCAGCTGTTTTATTAGCTTTGCTCAAAAGCTCATCGGCTACTTTCACCCTGTTGGAATGGAAAGTGATACGTACAGGAAGTTATACGTACATCTAGACTCTCGCACCATCAGGCAAATGACACATGGGGCCGACCGTGCCGCTCCGTTCTACGGGCCCCACATAGGAGTGGAACAGCTATACACCGCTTCCCATTCCCAGCCGTACGCTCCCGCGCGCCCGCTCACCTGCCGTCGCACTGTGGGCGGCGGGAACTCCCAAATTCGAAACCTGCCGCCTCCTTCACCCTGGTGGAATGGAAAGCGATACGTACAGGAAGATATACGTACATCTAGACTCTCGCACCATCAGGCAAATGACACATGGGGCCGACCGTGCCGTTCCGTTATACGGGCCCCACATAGGAGTGGAACAGCTATACACCGCTTCCAATTCCCAGCAGTACGCTCCCGCGCGCCCGCTCGCCTGCCGTCGCACTGTGGGCGGCGGGAACTCCCAAATTCGAAACCTGCCGCCTCCTTCCGCTACAAGCCTCCGCGCCGCTCCCACCGCCACGGCGGCCCCACCGCGCTCACGCTCTCTGGTCCCACCGGTCAGTGTACGAACCACCGCTCTAGGAGGATTAGGAGCACGCGCCCTCGGTCCCCCACCCGAGGAGCCGCCACGCACACCTCCACCGCCCACTTCAATTCCCCAAAAAACGGCATCTCGGCCGCCGTCCCGCCCAACAACAGTACGAGACAGGGGGAGCAGTTCGTCGCGTGTCGCGCCGCCCGCCAATTCGAACGGGCGAGACCGGGATCCGCACCGGAGCCGCCGGAGAGGAAGAGATGGCCAGGCCGTGGTGATCTCCCGCGGGGCTGGAGGTGCGTGCGCGGGGATGGATCTCGCGGGGATGAAGCGGCGGGAGCTCCAGGCGCTCTGCAAGCGGCACGGCCTCCCCGCCGGGGGCTCCAACGCCGACCTCGTCGCTCGTCTCGAAGCCGCGCTCTCGGTGAGGACACCACGCGCTACCCCCGTAAGGCAGTAATCCTCGTTGAGCCGCCAAGTGCTCGTGGAAATGCTCCACACGTTCGATTTGTTTTTTTTTTCTATGAAAATGTTTCGCGGTACTGCTCCTTCTAATGCTGCTGTTGGGTTAATTTCCCTTGTTGTTGTAGGGGACCGCTAGCGCGGAGGAGGAGGTGGCCGGAGTGCCGGCGAGGAAGGGGTGTCTGAAGCAAACAGACGGAGATGCTGCCGAGGCAAAGAAGGTTACTTTTGCGGCGGAGGAAGCGAAGGCAAGGAGACTGAGGTCTCGGGTCATCTGGTCGCCTATTGCCCCCAAGACAAGGGGAAAGTCTGCTCAAGCCTGTACTGACTCTGCTGCTGCTGCTGCTGAAGATAGTATTTCTGCAGAGGTGGTCGCAGATGTCCCGGTGAGGCGGTCCAGGAGGAATTCGGTGTGTGCTGCCGAGGCTGAGGAAGCAGGAGAGGCTGTTTCTGTTGATAGGAAGCGCAAGCGCAAGAACCAGGAGAATGATGAGAGTGTCGCTATCAGTGCTCAGGTTGCGGTTTTGTCTAGAGTGACGAGAAGGTCAAGTTTGGCGGGGGTTGGTGTTGTGTTGCCTCCTGTTGGTGAGAAGAAGAGAGGCAGGGGAAAAGCGGCTGGTGGTAGTATTAAACTTGTTGCTGAGGTTCAAGACAGTGAGCCTGATGTGCAGAATTCGGCTCAGGTGGACGTATCAGCTAGGATTACAAGATCTCGCGCAACAGCACCTGTTGTAATGTCACCCACTGTCGTTGAGAACAAGAGGAGGAGGAAGACCGGAGATGCACAAACAAATTTAGAGCTGCCTACAGTCTCAGATGTGCCTAGAAATGATGCTCCTGTCACCAGGTCTTTGAGGAGCAGAGTTGTCCAGGTTAACAACAGTATGGTGGACGAAACTCACACTGCCAGGCAGCTGGAAAACAAGACGCAACCCAGTAGGCTACCTACTCGTAGGCATCAACAGGTTTCATCTTCTGTGGAGGACAAAAATCAAGAACAAACTGCTGCTCCCAATAAGGCTCCCATATTGAGGCGATCAGGGAGAAATCATTCTGAAGATGCTGAGAAGCAGCCAGAAGTTAAAGATCCAGTTAAGCGATCAACACGTAAATCTGTTGTCCTAGCTACACTTGAGAAAGAGGAGAATGATCTAATTGAAGAAAAGAACCCTGAAGCACATGTTAGGAGATCAATGATGAAATCAATTGTGCCGGTTAAAGATATCAAAGGTATTGGTGAAAAGATTCAAAATGCTAACAGTGAAGATGTGGTGAAGCAAGCAGCAACTAAAGGACCTGTTAGGGGATCGAGACGTAAATCTGTTGTCTCAGAATTGCATAAGAAAGAGAAGGGTCTCATTGCAGAAAAGAATACGGAAGCACATGAAGGGAGATCAATGCGGAAACCTGTAGTGCCAGTTAAAGATATTAAAGCTGTTGTTGAAGAAATTCAAAATGCTAAGGGCAAAGATGTGGAGATGAATGCTGAGATGAATGTTAGGAGATCAACACGGAAGTCTGTTCTTCCTAATATGCTTAATGAGGAGAACCAAGATCACAATAAAATTGTCAGAAATGAGAACTTTCAAAGTGGTAAATGTCAAGATGATGAGAGGCAACAGAAAGTAAAGGAACCTATTAGGCGATCAAGGCGGTCTGTGGTTGCAGTGCCGTTTGAGGAACAAAATAATGGTCTTTATGAGGAAAAAATATCAAAAATTCCTATGAGGAGATCAACACGTAAATCTGTTGCTCTTAATGAAGTTGAAAAAGTGAGCATGAATGACACTGAAATAGTTGCACGGGAACCAGAAAGAGTTGGTGAAGAGGGCTTGAAATTGAGGAAGCACAAAATTTCTTCGCTGGAAATATCCTCTTCAGCTAATGATTCCAGGAAGATGGAGGATTTTGATGGACAGAAATTCAGGAAGCAGCAGAACGCACAAATCTCAAATGAAAAAGGTAACACAGGGGGAACACTGCAGGCATCAAATTCCACAACTTTAAAGGGAAGGTCTTCAAAGAGGAGACGGACAACTGCTTCAGAAGAAGTGAGGTCTGTCAAGGAGGCAAATGATGACATAAATATCAGGGAAGCAACAAAGGATGCACACAAAGCTACTCATGAGAATAAGGAGTCTGGTAGCAGAGTTCAAGAATTTGGTCAGGTTAATGCCACAACTCAAGAGCACTCTTCAGGACCATTGCTTGTAACAGCGACACTCACTGAAGAAATTTCCACAGCGCAGAGTGTACATGTGGTGATACCTGGGTCAGAATCTGGTGACAATTCAAATGAAAGTTCAGATAAGAGTAAGCAGGAACATTCTGACATTCAGGCTGTTGATAGCCATTTATCTGAAACAAGTGGGGAATTAGACCAGTCATCTTGCATCGCTGGACTAGTTCTACACAATTTTGATGCCTCAGAGGACAAATCATTGATGAGCAAAGGCGAGGTTAACATGGGTGCTAATGACATGCTAGGTAATTTATTTCTGCATTGCCAAATTTATAGGCTTTAGCTATGTCCAATTTATCTGTTGTAGACAATCATCACCACAATTATATTTTATTGATCTTCTTTGTATGCTCAAAAGCTGGCATCTAACTACCTTATTGATTTTTTGATGTTGTAATTAGCTTTGCCCATTACTGTCTTGTTATATACTGAAAGGCAACCTTTGTCATTGCAAAATCACCAGATGGCATATAACTACCTTATTGATTTTGTGATGTTGTAATTAGCTTTGCCCATTACTGTCTTGTTATATACTGAAAGGCAGCCTTTGTCATTGCAAAATCACCAGATGGCATATAACCACCTTATTGATTTTGTGATGTTGTAATTAGCTTTGCCCATTACTGTCTTGTTATATACTGAAAGGCAACCTTTGTCATTGCAAAATCACCAGATGGTTTATCAATTGATTTCACTGTTGGAGATCGTGAAGAGCAAAGCCCTGTATCCGGAGAAGGGAGAGTTGGTTTGGAAGCAAATGCCAGCGAGCCTGGGCAACAGAACCTTGCTAACGTCAAGCCCACTGGTCTCCATGCCAAAAGTCTGCAACATGATACTGACATAATAGCTGAAAAGACTGATAAAGGTACAACTGGATTAATCCTATATCCATAACTACTTACTGATTTAGAAGATAATATGTATGTTAAACATCTGAATTCACCTGTGCCAGCTAATTGGTACATGCATTTTCAATTTTGTTGGAAGGTCAAAAGTCAAAACCTGCCATATAATTTTTCACTGTTTTTTCTAAAGAGCTTGTACTACTTACTGATCTTGTTGCATGATTTTCAATTCACTACATTAAACTTGCAAAATCTCCAGATGTTTTGCCTATGGCTTTCCTTATTGAAGAGCATGGAGAAAAACATGCAGTGAGCCCTGTAGCTGTTGAAAAGAGCGTCGGTTCGGAAGCAAGTGCATGTGAATCTGCAGGAAAACCTCTAACTGGCATCTTTTCTAATGATCTCCACACCAAACATCTGCAACATGATTCTGATGTGCTAACTAAAGAGACTGGTGAAGGTAATATTGCATTAATACTTGTTCCACAACTTGTTACGGATCTCGGAGATGATGATGAAAAGTTGTGTCGTCTGCACTGTGTTTCATTTACCAATTTGAAACATACTGAGTTCATCTATGTCAAATTGAGGGTACTTGTATTTCTAATTATTTTTAATAGGCTTTCTGTTTCTTCTATCTGCAACAGCTAGGCCTATGTTCCATTATCATTTGTTGTCTTATAACTATCTGACCTATTTATTTTTTCTATTCTGAACACAACCTTTGGTTCTTGTGTAACTCTTCACTAACGACCTTTGTCCTTTGCTAATACTATCATACTATTGATCAGCTTCTGGAGCTGCCCGACCAATATCAGAATCAGATACTAATCCAGAAATTCAATGTAATGCTGAAGAAAGCATTCGAGCTGCTGATCTTGGGAAATGTCCCAGCAGGGTCAGCAAAGGGAACCCTTATTCGACAAGTCTGCCCTTGGAAAGTGCTGCTGATGATTGTATTCTTCCAGTACTGAATGGTGATAAGGGATGCTCATCAGATGGAAGACCTTCGTCATTTGGTCTTGAGTTTCTGTTTGCAGAAGCGTGCGAAGAAAGCTATTCCAAAAATATAGAAAATACTGTTGGAGATTGTGAAGAGCAAAGCCCTATATCCGGAGAAGGGAGAGTTGGCTTGGAAGCAAATGCAAGCAAGTCTGGGGAAAAGAACATTGCTGATATCATGTCCACTGGTCTCTACGCCAAAAGTCTGCAACATGATACTGACATAATAGGTGAAGAGGCTGATAAAGGTACAACTGGACTAATCCTGTATCCATAACTACTTACTCCTACTGATTTAGAAGATAATATGTATGTTAAACATCTGAATTCACCTGTGCCAGTTAATGGGTACTTGCATTTTCAATTTTATTGGAAGGTCAAAACTCAAAACCTGCCATATAATTAATTCACTGTTTTTCTCTCTCTAAAGATCTTGTACTACTTACTGATCTTGTTGCATGACTTTCAATTCACTACATTAAACTTGCAAAATCTCCAGATGTTTTGCCTATGGCTTTCCCTATTGAAGAGCATGGAGAAAAATATGCAGTGAGCCCTGTAGCTGTTAAAAAGAGCGTCGGTTCGGAAGCAAGTGCATGTGAATCTGCAGGAAAACCTCTAACTGGCATCTTTTCTAACGATCTCCACACCAAACATCTGCAACATGATTCTGATGTGCTAACTAAAGAGACTGGTGAAGGTAATATTGCCTTAATACTTGTTCCACAACTTGTTACGGATCTGGGAGGTGATGATGAAAAGTTGTGTCGTCTGCACTGTGTTTCATTTACCAATTTGAAACATACTCCCTCCGTTCTAAACTATAAGTCGCTTTGACTTTTTTGGTACATCCATTTTGCTATGTATCTAGCCATATATTATTTCTAGATACATAGCAAAATATATGTACCAAAAAAGTCAAAGCGACTTATAATTTAGAACGGAGGGAGTACTGAGTTCATCTATGTCAAATTGAGGGTACATGTATTTCTAATTATTTTTAATAGCCTTTCTGTTTATTCTATCTGCAACAGCTAGGCCTAGGTTCCATTATCATTTGTTGTCTCATAACTATCTGACCTATTTAATTTTTTCTATTCTGAACACAACTTTTGGTTCTTATGTAACTCTTCACTAATGACCTTTGTCATTTGCTAATGCTATCATACTATTGATCAGCTTCTGGAGCTGCCCCACCAATATCAGAATCAGACACTAATCCAGAAAATCAATGTAATGCTGAAGAAAGCATTCGAGCTGCTGATCTGGGGAAATGCCCCAGCAGGGTCAGCAATGGGAACCCTTATTCGACAAGTCTGCAATTGGAAGGTGCTGCTGATGATTGTATTCTTCCAGTGCTGAATGCTGATAAGGGATGTTCATCAGATGGAAGACCTTCGTCATTTGGTCTTGAGCTTCTGTTTGTAGAAGCATGCAAAGAAAGCTATTCCAAAAATATAGAAAATACTGTTGGAGATTGTGAAGAGCGAAGCCCTATATCCGGAGAAGGGAGAGTTGGCTTGGAAGCAAATGCAAGCGAGTCTTGGGAAAAGAACCTAGCTGATATCATGTCCACTGGTCTCTATGCCAAAAGTCTGCAACATGATACTGACATAATAGCTGAAGAGACTGGTAAAGGCACAACCAAATTGATCCTGTATCCATAACTACTTACTGATTTGGAAGATAATGTCTGTTAAACATATGAATTCACCTGTGCCAGTTGATTGGTACTTGCATTTTCAATTTCATTGGAAGTTCAAAACCTGCCATATAATTTCTTCACTGTTTTTTTTTCAAAAGATCTGTACTACTTCTTAATCTTGTTGCATGATTTTTCAATTCACTATAGTAAACTTGCATAATCTTCAGATGTTTTGCCAATGGCTCTCACTATTGAAGAGCATAGAGAAAAATATGCAAAATTGTGTCATGTGTTCATATGCGTTAGTGGCTTAGTGCTACTGCTAAAACCATGTTAACTATCTCCAATGGAGCAAAATTGAAATATCGAAATGGGTAACCACTGAAGAATCCTGAACTCTGTTGACAGTAGACACATGTCTAGTGCATATTGAACTCAGTTGACAGTAGACACAGCTAGGCCTATGGTTTATTATCATTTGTTCTCTTATACTATCTGAGCTATTTATTTTTTCTATTCTGAACACAACATCTGGTTCTTGTGTAACTCCTCGACAATGCATTGCCTTGCTGACTGAGAAAAAATTTGGCCAGTGGTCTTTGTCATTTTCTAATGCTATCGTACGATTCATCAGTTTCTGAAGCTGCCTTGCTAATATCAGAATCAGATACTAATCCAGAAATTGTCTGCAATGCAGTTGCTGAAGAAAGCATTCGAGCTGCTGATCTGGGGAAATGTCCCAGCAGGCGCAGCATAGGGAACCCTCTTTCGACAAGTCTGCACTTGGAAGGTGCTGCTGACGATACTAGTCTTCCAGTAGTGAATGCTGATAAGGGATGTTCATCAGATGGAAGACCTTCGTCATTTGATCTTGAGTTAATGTTTGCAGAAGAGTGCAAAGAAAGCTATTCCAGAAATGCAGAAAACAGTGCTGTAGAAATTGATGGTGGAGACAAACCTAGCACCCCTGTGACACCTGGTTTCTATGTGCAATCTGATTGTCTGGAAGATGAGGATGTGCAACCTACTGAATGTGATGCTGACAAGAAACTTGATGATGATGAAGGTGTCGTAGAAGGTATGAATCCTTCATAACAGCTTCTGATATTAATTGGCCACTTATATTTTTTTAATGTATCCTTTCCCCTTTCTCAGCAGAAACTCAAGAGAAAAGTAATGATCAGCATGTTCCTGCCAAGACTGACCTAAACATGAAGTTAGACAATGAACTTTCTGGTCCTGGTACGGAATCAAGTTGTAGCATTACTGAAAAGAACGCAAGGTTTGTTGCAGATAATCTTGATGAACAAGCTATAATTCTGGTCCAACATGGTGATGTGCAAGAAGGTAAGCATCCATTTCTATGATAGCTGGATTAGTGGATAGTGAGTGTATCAGTTCCAGTTGTACTATCTGGCTAAGTGTTGTTTGAGAATAATACATAAATGTGTCTCAGGTGACCTCAAGAAACCTTCACCATGTTCAACAACACCAGAGTGTAAACATAAATGTGGTTTGCCTGAGGAAACAGTATTGCCCCCAAAGAACACGGGATCTCTATCAAGTGCAGAACAATCACCATTTGGCCTGGAGTCTTTGTTCTCACCGGAAAACATAGATGAATCTATGAGATTTGCGACAGCTCATACTAAAAATGGATTTGATGATTCAAAAGATTGCCATGTCAAGTCTGCACTCGAAAATACTCTTGTGTCTGAACCTTTTTCACACCATGAAGGTATTTCCAAAAATGATGATCGTATGCATACATCCCAGAAAGATCATATAATGGCAGGTATAGACATCACATTTGATGGTGGAAACAAACCTAGCACCCCTGTAACACCTGGTTTCTATGTGCGATCTGATTGTCTGGAAGATGACGTGCAACCTACTGAATGTGATGCTGACAAGAAACTTGATGTTGATGAGGGTGTCGCAGAAGGTATGAATCCTACACAAGAGTTTCTGATATTAATTGGTCACTTATATTTTTGTAATTTGTAATGTATCCTTTCCCCTTTCTCAGAAGTTTTAGCTCAGGAGAAAAGTAATGATCAGCATATTCCTGCCAAGACTGACCTAAACATGAAGTTAAACAATGAACTTGCTAGTCCTGGTACAGAATCAGGTTGTAGCATTACTGAAAAGAACGGAAGGCTTGTTGCAGATATTCTTAATCAACAGGCTATAATTCAGGTGCAACAGGGCGATTGGCAAGAAGGTAAGCATCCATTTTATGGTGGCTGGATAAGTAAATAGTGAGTGTATCAGTTCCAGTTGTACTATCGGGTTAAGTGTTGTTTGCAAATAATGTATAAATGTGTCCCAGGTGACCTCGAGAAACCTTCACTATGTTCAGCAAAACCAGAGTGTAAGCATGAGTGTGATTTGCCTGAGGAAACAGTATTGCCCTCAAGGAACACGGGACCTCTACCAAGTGCAGGACAATCACCATTTGGCCTGGAGTCTTTGTTCTCGCAGGAAAGCATAGATAAATCTGTGGGGTATGGTGCACTTGCTTCTGCAACAGCTCATACTGAAAATGGATTTGATGATTCAAAAGGTTGCCATGTGAAATCTGCACTCGAAAATACTCATGTGTCAGAACCTTTTTCACACGATGATATTTCCAAAAATGATGATTGTATGCGAACATCCCTGCAAGATATTGGAATGGAAGGTATAGACATCACACTTTTTCCCCTCTTCTATAGTACCCCCCTTCATAATTTCCTTGGATTCCTCCAAACCTATAGAAATGAGGTATTTCCTGCCATTTAAGTGGTACCCATAAGAACTGTTCATTTTTTAGGATTACCAGAGGCTAACCTTGATGAAGAACGGGTCCTGTCAGTCTTTTCATTGGATGCAAAGCACATAAAGGAGTAAGCTTATTTTTTTGTCGTACCACTAAAAGTTCATATGTAATGGGAATGGTATGTGTTTGATTATTTTAAGATGGGAAATCAATTTTGTAGGGTCATTAATTTTGAGGAAGTGGCTTGTGAGGGTGAAGGAGGTAAGAAGTTTGTCCATTCTGAAGAGCTTAAAGCTTCATCTGAGAAAACAAATGTCAATGGGCCAGGTACATCCTTTATTGATTCTACAGTTCTAGACCTTTGTTCTTTATACAGAAAATTAGTGGTCTCTCAAGACTAAAAGCATTCTTGGATATATTTTAGATTTGACTATATTTTTTATACATAACCTACTGCAGATGGCAATGCACATGGTATTACTGATGCTGTACTGAGCAGTGCACTGCACACTCCTGACAGTGACAACTATGAGATATGTTTGGGTTCCAATACTGACGTGCTGCATCAGGGTCATAATGATCAATGCAGTGATGACACAGAAGATATTATTGAGGATGCCTCTGCCAAGTACATAGAAAGGGGAATTGTACTACTCTCAGGTAAAGAAAGATCAAATTTAAAAGATGGGGAACTTAACTCCAAGTTGGAGGGAGCAAAAGTTGTGGAATCTGGTCTTTACTTCAACAAGGATATTGGTAACATTTTAGATAGTGAATCAATCAATGTTGAACAACGGGTTAAAGTACACCATAGCTCTGATCTGTCTCACTCGGATGAACTGATTGGGTGTTCCAATACTGAAATGCTGCGTCAGGGTCACAATCATAAAGATCGATCCAATGTGGATAGGGTAGAGCAAGTTGCTTCTGAACCCTGCACAAATGATATTGTTGAGGCTGCTGCTACTGCCAAGTGCATAGAAAGCGGACAGGTGCTGCCCCCATCTGAAGAGAGGTCTAATTTGAATGATGGGCAGCTTAACCCCAAGCTGGAAAGCCCAAACATTATAGTATCTGGCCTTAACTGTGATAAAGATGTTTGTAATACTTCAGACAATGGATCTATTGTGGCCGTTGTTGGTGAAAGAACTCCATCTGGTTCTGGTTTACCAGAAGATTATCCTAAGGATCATTACCCACGAC
Source organism: Miscanthus floridulus (assembly GCF_019320115.1). NCBI lineage: Eukaryota > Viridiplantae > Streptophyta > Magnoliopsida > Poales > Poaceae > Miscanthus > Miscanthus floridulus. The sequence goes on from NC_089594.1 coordinate 30,027,211, forward strand.
AAGAGCTTTCAGATGTCTTCTCAGTGGAATCATCTCTTCAAGGCACTATATTTGGGAAGACAATTTTTTCTGGTGTAGCAGGTTAGTAACTTCATGTGATTTATGAACCTGAAGCCGTCTTAAACTATCAGTTATCAATTAATGTGTATTTTTTAAAATGATGTATCAGGAATTGGGAATCCTTCATCAAGTTTAGCAACTCCTGATTATAAATATGAAGGTGCTTTGTCTGAGGAAGCAGTGTGCAGAATGAAGAATTATACTGGAACTAGCTCGGTAGATCCCAGACACTTAGTCATGGACCTGCAGTCTCTTTTCTCGGAGGGAAGTACTGAAAAGTCTGATCTGCAAGATAATCTTGCATTTCCAGGTGCTGAGAGCGGAAGGGATGAACGTATCATTTGCCATGTCGAGAGACTAGTTGACACACATGTTTCTTCTGAACCTGATACATACCAAGGTCCTTGTCGAGATCTCAGCAGACATGAAGAAAGAGAGAGTTGCGTGTCTGTTCCCATGCAAGTCAAAGAAAGTGGAGGTAAATTTTATTTGTGTGCTATCAAACTTCTCATTTATTAAGTCTTCATGTCGTGCAACATCATCCTGTCTAATCCTCATAACTCACATAGAAATAACTGAATGATACTGTTTTACCTAGGGTTCTTGAGGTCTAGCCACATGAAAGGTTCACTTACATCAGTCCAGATTGATTTGGCTGATGATGCCCATCTTATTGAAAGGTAATTTTGTTTTGCATTACTAAAGCTGCAAATGTTATGAACCATATGTGGTCTCTCCTTTAGTCTTTTTGACCTTGCAATCAGACAATCACTGTACCACAGGGATATTGTTGCCACCGTGGAAGTGGTTTGTGAGGAGAAAGTGGAAAGAAAGTCTATGCCTACTTCAGATAGTGATATCCTCCAAGAAAAATCATACTCCAATGGACATGGTAAGCCTGAACTTGTTTGCTCGCTGAGGGAAAGATGCTTTGTTGATATCTGTATTGTTTGGCATAGTCCAGGGTCCACTAAAGGGAATTTTGACTTCTAGTTTATATTGTAATTTGTCAAGCATATAAAATATAAGAACCATTATACTTCCAAACTACTTTCAGACAAAACTATTCAAATAAATTTTATGTGTTGAAACCCAAAATGGTAAAAGGTATTGATTACCGAAGTTTGGATGGTTTAACTGCATGCAACCAAAGACAACACTTATTTGGCACTGGGCGGAGCAATAGATTTTATTTGTGTATGGCCTCATGATTAATTCTCTTCTGTTAGGAATTTGTCAATCTTGCAGCCAGAAGCATTTAATTGAAGCAAACTCCAGGCTATTTAGTTGTGGTACCGAAGTGGTCCATCAAGATCATAAAGAGTGCAACGAACCTAATGAAGGTAAATTCAGTCCAAAAGCCCTTGTTGAAAACATGACTGAAGATGCACCAATTGAAGGAATAGGAAGTTCAATGATGGCGCCCTTGGTTGCTGGAATGTCAGAAATACCTGATGAGCAGCTTAACACTAAGATGAGTGATGAAAGTGAGGAACTCAGCTTTAGCTGTGATAAAGACACAATTGAAAATTTCTGTACTGGGCCAGCCAAATGGGATCTGTACCCATTGCCCAAAGACTTCCATATAGACTCTTGCCAGAAACAGGAGGTCCCAGAAGTCCTTTCTTCACCTAAATCTCCTGAAGAATCCGCGAAATTTCAGTGTGCGGGTCTTTCAGGATCAGGTTAGTTATAATGATTTCGTTCTTATATATTCTTGAATCTTGACTCATACATAGACTTTAACAAAGTTATCTGCAAATTTTTCTTCTGTGTATTCTCTCATTCTAGCTTTTACTATGTCAGGGCCTTGCCAGCAGCATGTGAATGAAAGCACCAGTATGCAAGTGACTTGTAATATTGAACCGCTCTATCAGGATCATGAGGAATACAATCAAAATAATGAAGACCAAACCCCTCCTGGTATCCCGTCTAGCAGCGTGCCTGAAGCTGTAGAGATTGAACAGTCAGAAATGGAAATAGGTCTGATCCCTACTGCAGAAGCATCAGTGTTGCCAGTTCCAGATGAGCGGCTTAACAATAAGCTGGAGGGCAATGAAGATAATCACCCAAATGATCTTCCTGCTCCAAGATCTGAACAATCTGCATATTTTCAGAACAATGACTTGGGTTCAATAGGTATGATATTGGTCCTGACTTGTTCATATCTTTCGACATGATGTGTTGCTCAATTTCTCACTGATGTTTTTTTTGGTATAGATGAACTCCGTACTAAGCTGCAGAGTTTCAAAGTTTCCAGCACCGTAAAAGGAAGCTACATCGCTATGAGTGCCCCTCGTCCGAAGCCTAGGGACAGCATGAGTCAATCTGCAATCGTGCTGCTCAGGAACATAGAGAACACACCTGCTGTTAAAGCTGGCCATCCTGTCAAGCCGAATGCTGATGGTAAGGACTCATCAAGGCGAGCGCTGCAGCCCATCAGCGGAAGACCAAGGGAGCACTGACATATGGTAGGTCGTGGTTCGTTTGTTAGTGTATCGTGTCTGTGTTCAACCTTTGGTTGAAAGTTAGGTGTTCATCTCACGGAAAACGGTCCTGTGTATTTGTGCAGCGTGTTGCGACGAAGCTGCTGCGTGCATTATTTAACCTAGTGTGTGTGCCCATTGTAGTAGAGATTGATCGAGTTGTGTTATGCAAGTGGCTAACCAGGTGTTAACCGCTGTTTGGATCTTAATTAGCTTAAACCAGTCGTGGTGTTCGACGATTTTCGTTTAAATATACCTATGTCACGTTGATTGGTCTTATCGATCTCTTGCAATGGGGATCGCAATTAGCGTGCCTTATTCATGCTGGGGTTTGAACCGCTCCGCTAATTGCAATGCTGTGCTCATGTTTGAATTAAACAACACATTTCTATGCCACCTTCGTCATTCTTCAAATCAATGTTACCAGATCTACAACTCTGCTTTCTCTCTTGGGCATGATAACTTGCAGTCTTGCAGAACTCTCTCTCAGAACTTATAAATACAAAATTTTATAGCTGTTGCAAGAGCAACTATGAAGACATAAGTTTCTAGTCAATGTAGGAGCGAGAGAACTAAACATCTGATCAAAAATAGAATTACCGGTAATGGAAACTCAAACTTCATATATCAACACTTACAAGGCACTTCAAATATGTGGTCCTGTATACGCATTATATTTAGAGTTTACTTTTCATTTTGGGTTTTAATTTGTTTTAAACAGCATGCTCATGTAATTGGGAACAATTTAGCATGCTAAGAATTGCATCTAAATGGGGAAAAAAGTATCATAACGATGCAAGTGAAATCTCCAAGATTGCACCCAGAATCCAGAAAAAGGGAAAAGGTCCTGATTAGATCCTCTGCCAAAAAAAAGGCAGATTTTAATAACCATTTCTCAAACCAGAGCATTGTACAACTAACTCTTCAACATGGTTCTCAAAGTGATGTTGCAATGTTGCTGTGGATACAGGCAGAGTAGAGAGAACAGATGGGAGAAAAGCAAAATGAAGGAAAACTATCTATGTTTCTACCATGTAATCCTTGTGAATCGTTGTATGAGAGAAAGGCAATATGAGCTCCAAGTCTTCTGCAACCCAGCCCATGTCATCATAGGAAAGAACCAGTGCTTGGAATTTCACAAACCCCAAATCATCGCAAGTGCATCATCTGTAGTAATGCAGATCCAGAGAAATCATTCTGTCAGAACGTAGCATGCAGGCGTAGACTCCTAGAGTATATTTGATTGATTTTAGAGTCCACTGACTCATTTGATAACACCAAATTGGATGTAGCAATTACTAATCAGTACAAAATCTCTATCTTTCACCTAAGGCCAAGAGCTATACTACATGCAAGGCTTTTTTTTCCTCTAAAAAACTGATCTACAAACTTCTAACTGAAGCACTGTACAAGGCACAAGGGAAGAATTTGATAGTCCATGCAGGTGAAGTGGTTCCCCGCTGATAGCTCAAGGACACAGATCACTGAAACACATATTAATAGATAGGGATGAAAACAAAAATGATAACTTCTGATTTTTGGAAATCGTTTTCGTGTTTTTTTCTGGTTTTCAAGCCTCAACGGAAATGGTAGTGATAATTGAAAAAATGAAAACGAAAACGATAAAAATAATCGGAAACGAAAACGAAAACAATTTTGCTCTCCTCCGACCGTTTCCGAAGATTGCCGTATTTAGCCGGTAATTTACCGTCGGTAATTACTGATTCAAAGGCCTTGAATCCTAATTTATTTAAAGACTATATAATGCATATACTTTAGGTCCAGTTGGCCCACATTTAAGCATCCCATCTGCACACACAAGCACATAAAGCAAATATTTTTTTGAGGAACTATACGGTAAATATTTCATCCGTATATGAATAAGAAGGCAATAAGTCAATCACGTACTGCACCCTAACTCTGAGGTTTAGCTTGTTTGAGATCTAAGATAGTGTGAACTGTGGTTTTAGCTTGTAGTCTTGTCAATTGTGGCTTTATTTATAACTATTGTCATGTGAGATAGGTCGAGTTTTGTGGCTCTTCTCATGTGCTACAGTTTGACGTGTTTCTAATACTTGGCACTACACGCTTCCCAAGATTTCATTTCCAATTTTACCCTTGGCAGGGTCCAGCTTACCCATCAATTACATATAAATATATAATTAAATAATGAGCATTTTAAAAGGGAGAGGACAAGCTCAGAAAAAAATGGCTCTTCACCACAGGGCAACATTAGCAACAGATATTTACATGGCAGTTCATTACTTCGACTAAGTTTTCCCTAAATGACATGCACCAGTAGCAGCACACATTTACATGAAGTATATACTCCATCCGTCTCTGAATAAATAGATTCCTAAAGTTGTCTTAAGTCAAACTTTTTAAACTTTGACTGGATTTCTAGAAAAACATGTCAAGATTTATGACATCAAATACATATATTATAGAATATATTTTCATAATGTGCTTATTTTATGTTATAGATGTTGTTACTCTTTCCTATAAAGTTAGCCAAATTTAAGATAGTTTGACTTGCATAAATTTTAGGAGTTGATTTATTTGGGGACAAGGGAGTACGTACAACCTTGATACTCTTTTCAGCAAAAACGATAGTGGTTCAACGTCATATGTTTCAGAAAGATGACTCCTGAACAGATACGAAGCAAGGCATTCCTGACTGTTCGAACCATGTTTAAAACTTTTGTCTCGCACATTGCCATATACGCTTAACTGTTCGGGTACTAACGGTGAATGCTGCAGCGACCTCTTCAACAATTTCTTGTCTCAATCCATCTCCATTTAGTACTTATACATTAAAGGCTACTAACAGTGCTTTTTTTGCACACTTGTCAGCACCGCCCCCCGGCCCCCAATCTGCCTCCCACGGCTGCGCCCCCTGAGGCCCTGACCCCCTCCTCCCGTCCCTCCGGCAGCTGCCTGATCTCGTGCCACCTCTCCTCTCTCGCCCTGATGCGCTGTCACTCGCAGAGAAGGCGGAGGAGGAACTCGGGAAGCCCCGATGAAGCTTCTCTGGACGCTGCCGCGGAGAAGAAGCTCCGGCGGCCGTGAGCTCGCGACATGGTGCAGCCACCGTGGCGCTGGAGGCAGCGCTAGATCAGGCTGCGGGTAGAGAGCGGGTCTACGGCTCCTGATCCATCGTCCCTTGGTGCCGGCGCAGCCCTATGTGCGAGACAATATTTTTTTTAATTTTAATTCTTTTTTAATCAATATTTTAATACTAATCGCTAAAAAAATGTAATTGCATAAACCGATCCTTTTGGTCACGTGCAGTACCACACTGTCGCACCACATGACTGACGCAAAAAGGGGAGCTACGCTGGCGTCCGCCGTTGACCCGAGCTGACGTGGCGGAACGTGAGCTGTCGCGCCAGCCGCTGGCGCGACAGGGAAAAAGGATTTGGCCGGCCCAGCCCACATGTAATATAATCCTCTATGGAAGAGAGCAATGATATTTCCTTTATGTCCATGTAGCCCTAAGGAACATATTCATGCTAGTTACAAGTGTCAATATCTAGAAAGCAGAAACCTCGATTGTAAAACAAGAAAGCAACTTATAACTGCCTTAGCACTAGGGGTGGATCCGGCTGGGGGGGGGGGGGGGGCTCAAGCCCCCCTACCTAAACCGAATCAGTGCAAATTACTGTAGAGCCCATATGAATTTTTAGGCAAAGTTCTATAGTGTAGGGGGGCTGAGACTTAAGATCGAGCAACAGTGTTGTTCAGTCCCCCCTAAAATATTTCCTGGATCCGCCGCTGCTTAGCACGTTGACTAGTAAGTCAGTAGAGCCGACAGACTACAGAGCTTAGCAAACTGCTCTGCTTGATGCCTGAAGACAGGAACGACACTACGCAACAGCCATCCACATGGTTAATAATACAAACCAATAGACAAAAGAAACATGTTTGTCCCAACATGATCAGGGAAATGTCTTACCTGTCACACACTCGCAATGGCATCTGTAGGTTGACTTCCAGCTGATCGTGCTACATCAGTAGGTTGTGGCACAGAGATATGCTCAAACTTAAACTCCTAATTCCCTCTCCTATCTGCTCACACTGTGCTTATACACTCCCATGTAGCTCAGATGGATGATACAACCAATTCATGTGCAAAAAAGTGAAGGTGAAGAAAATACACTTGTATTCCCTATAAAAAAACATAGGCCCAGCTCAGTACCTATCCACATTTGGTTAACAATTTAGTGAACACAACTAATCCTTTCCAGATATGCAAGAGTATAATGGGCTGCATTTCACTGTGCTGTCCTGAACCTTCTCCACCTAATATAAGTAAACTACATTCGACATTCCCATAGGTATCATCTAGGACTGAGCCAATATCTATGGTCCATCTAACCAGCTTCAAGGAAGAAGCTAAATACAGAGAAATATATAACTGCTAAATTCTAAGGATACCACAATTTGAACTAAGCAATGCAGACCAAATAGTAAGTGATCCAACCATGTACTGTATAATACAGGTCAAATACACAGCCTCGTATTTCATGACTGAAAGTAAACTGCTGTACTAATTCCATTGAAGAAATTCTGAAAAGAAAAAAAAAACAGTTCCACAACTAAAGGAAAAACCAGACAGCTCATGCATAAGGAGTTATATTTATGTCCAAACTGGACCATGGACCATGGAGAAAAAAACTATAAATTTTGTCAAAAGTATCTACAAGCTAGAGAATAGAGATATCAGGTGATAATTTAATCGACAGAATTCACCTTGAATATGATCAGCCAACAACAAAGATGTGCTACGACATAATCATGATTCCTTTTATTATCCCATATGATTTCATCCATACCACTTCAAAAATCCCCAATTGTACACCCCAGCACTACTCAAGAACTTGAAGATGAGATTTGAAGAACATAAGAACTAGAAGATACCCCGTACGTTGCTGGGATTACGAAAAATTTGGAATGAAATTAAGTGGTGATGATGTGGATAGCTTGCAATTAAGAGATTGGAAGTTAGTGGGATGGCATGACTATTAGTGAGAGATAATATGGATAGTTAGTGAAGAATGATGTGGATGGCTTGCATGTTGAGATAGACATGTAGTGGGGATTAGCTTTGTAAGAGATATAGATAGATAGATATGTCATGGGAGATTTCTTTGCATGTTCACCCGATGACTGTGCGAGCATACAGAATGTCACTTGTGTATTGTATTACAGCCTCTCCAGCTAATGTATTGTATTAAGTTACAAAGGGAGAGTGCTAATTGAATTCAACCGAGCAAGAAAACTATGGGAGACACCTTTCTAATAAGCACCATGTGGATGAGCTGCCCAGTGCTATAACACTACCTTGTGTGTTTAAAAAAAAATGCATTTATATTACAATATATACTGCCTCATTAGTTCGAGTGCATTAATTTTCTAATTTTATCTGCTAAAACTGCAACTGGATTGTGTCCCACATAGCTATGATTCATTTGTTCCTATGGAAGGATTTGATGAACCACTTAAAGTTTCTTCCAGATGGGAGTACTTGATCCTGAGTTGGATGGAGATGAAGTTGAGAAAGACAGCTTAAACTGTGAGACAGACACCTTGATCCTGAGTTGGATGGAGATGAAGTTGAGAAAGACAGCTTAAACTGTGAGACAGACACCAGTCGGATTGTTCGTACTGGATCTGTGATGAGCAAGACCGCCCTTTCGCCCAAGGACACTTATTGCCAGGAAGAACTGGAGCTACCAAATGGCTTACCCTCATTTAAATTTGCAGAAGAATCTTCTAGATCTGGTTAGTATTTTTTTTCTCGAATACGCATGAGATCTGCGTATCATTTCATTAAGAAGAAGCTACATTTTTTTTCTTCATATGGTTAGTATTTCTCTTGACATTTAAAATTCCTTGGTTCGACACAGTACAAGGTTCGCTAAAGGGAATTTTGAGTTCTAGTTTATGTTGTAATATATTTATGAAGAATATAATAAAATAATAAAAAAAACTAATACTTCCGAACTACTGTCAGACAAAACTGTTCAAATGAATTTTATGTGTTGAAACCCGAAAGGTTAAAAGATGTTGATTACCGAGTTTTGGATTGGTTAACTGCATGCAACCAAAAATAAAACTTAATTGGCACTTGGGTGATTAATAGATTTTATTTGTGTATTACCTCATGATTCATTCTCTTCTGTTAGGAATTTGTCAACCTCGCTCCCAGTCTGCAATAGCGCTACGCTGGAACAAAGAGAACACAATTGCTGTTAAAGTTGGGCATCCTGTGAAGCCAAACGCTGATCGCTCGGTCCTGAAGGACTCATCAAGACGAGGCCAGCAGCCCATCAACACCAGCGCCGGTCCTAGGATTTTGAAGACCTCTCATGAGCTCGTCGCGACGGCCTCTCTAGACCATGTATACAATCTTATATTATATAGACGCCAATTTTATTTGTAAAGGGAAAAGCAAATCCAATAATATATTTTTAATTTAACATGACTAAATTAGAAAAAAAAAACATGACTATATGAGTACAAAGTACTAGAAGTCTGGAATAGTATACAAATAATTAATTTGGATTAAAAATGAACAAATAAAAAATACCTAGGGCCTGGACATGAACTGAAACAACTGATCACAATTCGCAAGAAGGCAGGAACCAAGATGTCGTTGTCGTCGAGCCCTGCCTGGTCCTGGTCGCCGCCGTCGTGCGCCGTTCTCGAACTCGGCGGTGCGGCTCGTCAAGTTTCAGAATAACTCCACTGAGGCTTTATGGACTGAATTTTGAAATGACTTTGTTGCGTGTGTTGTTATAAATATAGTGGTAATTTAATTCACTAATTCTGAATGGGACTTCTGCTATGACAAAAACACATACTATACCCTTACTGCTGTTTTTTTTGAGCCAATGATACCATTGGACGTACGGTTCCACTGAATACAAGGCTTGGCCCTTGGTTTGTGGAGGACGATTCTTATCTTTGCTCATCTCCAATGACTTTTAATATTTTCAATGAAAGCTGTTGCCTTTCTTGCACCACTATAATAGATTGTTGGGAGCTACTAACGCCCGGACGTCCGGACAGATGCCCGCGTCCGGATGTCCGCGGCTACTTGTTTCCCGCGCATAGCGAGCGGACGGCGCAGACCTCAACTTGCTCTGGGCCCACTCCGGGGCCACCACGCGAGCATCATGCCGCCGTCGGCCCACCTGGGCCACCAGCTCCGCGGGTGTTTGCGTGCTCGTCGGGTAGGGTTTCTCGTTGAGCTCGAACTGCCATGGCGAGATGGAGGGAAAGGGAAGGGAGGGGAGGGAGAGGAGAAGAGAGGGTGAGGTACGCCACGCAAGGAAGGCGCAAGGTAGGAGGCGACGCCCTACGGCAGGCCGCTGTCCGCTAGTCACCAGCGCCATTGCAATATGTGCAACACCCGATCTACTTTTAAAACATACAGATGAAACATTTGCAACGTACGTCTGAAGACAAGAACACTTCCAAAAAAACACATAAAACACTTGAAAACCATTGCAACACGTACGCAACATCTAGATATATAAAACACTTGCAACATATGTGTGAAACATATGCAACATCTAGATAAATACACTTGCAACATACGTCTAAAAAAACAAATGAAACATTGGAAACAGATGTTTGCAACATACGTGTAGAACCATTGCAACATACCGATCTACTTTTGCAACATCAATACGAAACCCTTGCATCATACCTCTGAAACAACTGAAATACTTGAAACATACACTTACAACATATGCTTTCAGTGCAATGCCACCTTGTTACTTGGACGATTGGAGCTCGTCCTTGTAGAGCTCGATGCTGGCACGGAGCTCGATGCCACAGAGTGCGCGGAGGTCGCCGGTGTAGAGCTCGACGGCGGCACGGACGTCGGCAGTGGCCACGGCAGGCAGATGGAGCACGGCCACGAAGGGAGGCGTGAGTCTGGACGGTGGGCAGGCGGCGCCGCGCGAGTGGTGCAGGAGGAGTCTATCCCGTGAGTGGGGGCGGCGCGGGCAAGCGGAGTCCGTCCTGCGAGGGCGAGTGGGGGCGGCACTGGCGAGTGGCGCAGGCGGATTCCGTCCAAGCGGGGACGGCGCGGGTGAGTGGACCGTCCATTGAGAAGGGGCGCACATAAACCTTTATAAAATAAGTTTGCAGTAGGATATGAAGTGCCAGATAAAATTTCAGTGAGATCATAAAATTTCTTCAAGCAACCATAAATTGTCAATGCATTGTCCCATTCAGCAGAAGATGGAGAAATCTTGGCATAACTACAGTGATTTGAAGACTTCAACCTAATAAATGCATCCTTGTAGTATAAGGCATCTCTCAGCATTAGGTAGGTAGAATTCCATCTAGTTGAAACATCCATCGAGATACCCCTCTTTGTATCCAACCCAGCTTCGGTGGCACGCATCATAAGCTCTTCCCACTACAATGGAGACCCTTTCACGGCTAGTACAAGTGATTTGACCTTGCTGATTGTTCCTAAAATGACTTTCAACCCATCTCTAGCAACCAAATTGAGAATATGGTAGGCACATCGAACATGAAAAAATATCCCATCACAAACTAGGGAACTATTAGCATTCTCTTTCAGATATGAAATTATATCGTTGACAGCCACTTCATTTGAACTAGCATTATCCAAAGTCAAAGCAAACAATCTATTTTCAATGTACCATTTAACCATAACTTCAGTGAATGACTTAGACAACTTTGCACTAATATGCCTTCCTTTTACATTGAAGAAACCAATATTTCTCTTTTGCATACGCCAATTATCATCTATCCAATGAATAGTAACACACATGTATCCTTTATTTTGGCATGAGGTCCACATATCCATTGTTGCACTAAAGCGACACTTGATAGTTTTCAAGTGTGCATACAAAGTTTTCTTTTCTTCAAGATATTTGTCCATTATTTCTTTCCTAACAGTGACACATGACTTTATTGGAAAGCTAGGACGGAGAGATTTTATGAAATCAACAAGATACTCATGCTCAACTATATTGAAAGGATATTCATGCATGGTTATTGTCAAATTCAATTTCTTCAAGCTAGCTTCTTAGTCATATTTGAAAGGCTGAACTTGAGCATTTTCACTAGCAGGGTTCTTACCAACTTTAAGCTGTTGTTGTCCCGCCACAATACTGTGCTTTGACTTCAAATGGTTCTTGAATGCAGTCGTCCCACATACGCCCTCAGCTCTGTACCTCTGATTGCAGTTAGCAAAATTGCAGTATCCCCACAGCTGTGCAAACTGCTTTCCCTCCACCTCTATAACCTCCTTTTTCTTGGTGAAATACTTCTAGATAGACGATGTGCATTTCTTGAACCTCTTGCCAGAAAGGTGAGCCTGCTCTTCATCCTTGTCATCCTGGTCATCATCATCGACATTAATTGGAGTTGTGGTCGCTGGAGTTGTGGTTGTTGCTAGTGTGCCAGCGCCACTGCCACTGCAACTGGTGTCAACATTTGGAGTAGAAGAACCCATCACTGATGCTTCTACTGATACTGCTGTAGATGGACTTTCACAAGTTCCACTAGAGCTAATACTTTGAGATGAAGGCCTTTTACTCCTTGATCCTGCCAAGAGCCAAGTGAAACATTGCTAAATCAGTGCATGCCGGTCCCAAATAATCAAGCAAAAGGTCCCAAATAGCCAAGCTTCATCAATAGCAAAAGCAATAATCAAGCAATCGGTCCCAAATTAGTACCTCCTGCTGGAGAAGCCGTTGCTGCCGGTGCCGATGTCGGTGCCGATGCTGCCGACGGCGCTAGAAGGTGGCGCATGCTCGTGGTCTTGGACTTGCCCTTGATCTTCGTTCCAGGAGCAGAACCCCCTTCTCTAGCTCTAGTGGGTGCCATCGATGGCCGGGGTGGCAGCGCTGCCTCATGGCTGGGTGGCGGCCGGTGGCGCTGGCGGGCTCGGGACGCGGGCGGCCGGCGGGGTCGGGTGGAGGCACGGCCGTGGAAGAGGAGGCGCGGCCGTTGTGGACTCGCGGTCATGGTCGCGTTGCCCATCGCCACTCGCGCCGCGCAGCGTGGACAAATTACTAGTAAATAAACAATTCGAGTCGGCGTCCAGAAGGCAGAGGCATGGCCCACAAGAACAGCCTCATGCCCTCACCTCGTGCCATCATTTGGCTTTAGCCTGATGGTCTCCTGATGGGTCATTCGTTGTCGTGAAACGACAACTATACACGAATAGGTGTGAACAAACGTCTCTTCACGATTGATCTTATCCATCAAGCAAAGAATTAGTGAATAGAAATAGACAATTAATTTTAGTCCCAAAAGACATGTCTTTTGGAAAAAGTCATGTCCCCTCATGACACCCTTCACTTATATAAAAACATTTCAGAGATCAATTAAAGAAACATTTCTTCTAAATCTTGTTTATTTAAATTCACACTTAACGTGTTATCAGCAGCACTGGAACGAAAAAAACAGTTCTTCCAAATCTCGTCCATTTAAATTCACGCTTAACACGTTATCAGCACTCTCTCTCTTCGCTTGAAAGGGATGAACAGAAAACGCTTGGACGCAAGAACAAGAAGGAGAACAACAGAGTGCGGATTTGGCTTCTCCGTCTCCGTCGATTCCAGCGGAGGCTACCTGGTGTTGTCGGCAACGACAACAACTCCGATGCGCATCATCTTCCACCAGCGCTTGCTACAGAATCATCACTGCCATGCTGACGGCCATCGGAGATGCCAACCCAAGCATCAGGCCTGGCATAAAATGCTAGTCTTCGTCACGGAGCAGTAAGAAATCATGGTTACTTATTGATCTATACGATATTCTTACCTTTCCGAGAAACGGCGGCGACAACGACCTCGCCCAAATCGGCAACAGCGACCTCGGCTTCACCAAACCCGACGGCGGCAGGCCCTGCGCTCGCCCCTCACGCCCGGCAGCCTTCGCTCTCCCGTGGCCGGACAGCCCGAATCGGCGGCCCCGAGCCCGTGGCAAGGCGCCCCGCACGACCGGCATTTGCCACCGGCGGTAGCCGACTTTGTCAAGGACACGCGGCCGGGCGGCTCGCGCAAGTGGCTCCTGTCCCTGCGGCGTCGAGTCGGTGGCAGGCGGCCCCGCGCATCTCCTCCCACGCTCGCGGCCAGCGCCTACATGCGACGGTGCCTGCGGCTCTCGTGGCCAGGCATGTGTGCGGCTTCATCTCTACAGTGGTCAGGTCTTCCCTGGCGGCGTCATCTCCCCAGCGAGGGGGAATCCTCCTCGGCCTGACGCACACCAGGCCGGCAGCAGTGGCGCTCGCACATGTCAGGCCAACGAGCGGCGGCGGCCGCTCCCAGTCACGGACTCCTTGGCGGGAGCAGCGGCGGTGCCCGCTCGGCCTAGTTTTCGATGAAACTGTCCAAGCGTGAGGAACCGTCCGTGGGATTGGGTGGATAAGCTTGTGCATTTTGCACAAAACCCCCTTATTTTCTGTGAATTTCATAATAATCCAAATGGATTATTAATATATTCCACATTAATGTTTTAACCATCAGACTTACACGAGAGTCAATCCAAATGCAAAGAGAAATTTTTTCTAGTGGATAGTTGCACCACAAACTCTATACATAGAGAAGCAAAATATTCCTAAACTCTTACATAGAGATAGGGAAATATTTTGTTTATCGCTTGACGCGATGTCACGATAGTGGGCTTTGGTCGTGCTACTATCATACTCCCTATTGGTACTCAAATAATAATCATGAATCCATTTTTTATTCTGATTCCATAATGTACCCAATTAAAATTATAGAGACATCCGTCAATGTGGTTTTTCATATCGAAACCCCAAGATGACAACTAAGAGGGGTATTTTCTCTTAACAACAGATATGGCACATCAAGTAGTTAAACAAAACATACATAATATGTATCCAATGTTACGTACATAATAATTGTCAATCTTGATGTCAACAAGACTTGGCATATTTGTCTCGGTTATTCAACCCTATGGATAACGTGAGAATTATTATCGATTCTATTGGTCATAACATCAATATGAGACACTAAATTTCTTGAAGAAATTCAAGAACATACATGTGACTCTATTTGCCATTTTATGAACCATGAAAATTCTATGTAATGCATATTTATGCATCTACGATGTTGTTCTAACTGTGTGACTTACTCATAAGGTACCATAAATTTACCAAATACTTTGCTCAAATTTTTCAATTTAGATTAAATGATCCTGGACGTAGGATCTAATCCATTTATATGGATTGTTTGGTCTTTAGGAACTTCATCATTAAGTATCTTATGAGCATACAAATAATGGCCACACTCAATTCTGATCCTAGATTTATAAATTGCCCGTGTGTTGATCACATTTGAGGATAATTCTAGGCATTAGGAGAAGATTTATACCACATTAAGAATACCAGGAATCAAAAGAGCAATCCTCACATCCACATACCAAAGATTCTAAACCTAATCGTTTAGAATATCTTATATTTGTATCATATTGCAAAGAATCTGCCAGAAACATTTACTGATAATAAGAGTGACAAAATCCTCTTATCCTAATTATAATACGTCCGAAAGAATGGAGGTACCAATTAAAACCATTCAACTCCCACTTCCAAAGAAGAGGGGGAGAAGTACGGCTGCTCCTAAGAATAATGCTCCAAATAAGCGTCCAAGGATACCGAGGACAAGATCCTCCAAATTAGTAAATCCAAGCCAACCTCAAGTTGGTAGACACCCAAATGAATGAGCATCCAAAACCCAGATCAAAATCCACCTGGATCAACGTTGCACCCAAATTCTGATCCTAGAACATCGGAACACCCTGACTCCATATGAGAAATGACTCGGAGTCCAAAAAGGTTACCATTTTCACATGCTATATTGATTTCAAGAACTGAATCAATCATTTAAAGACTACAAATTGCCACGACATATACTCCTCAAAGATTGCTCTTCACCTTACTAAATCCAAACCAAAAAGTCCTAGGTAGAGTGTCTTCACACTCAAATTTGAATAAACTAAAAGGTGGCAATTAAGGAGATTGCTCTTGTTCAATGATGAAAAGTATTAACATAGTAATATCTTTCCTCATAAAGTTTCTTTTTAGAAGCAAGATGGTGAACAATGAGAGCTTGTAGCATATGGTTTCACACAGAGACCCATCATAGTATACCCCATTGTATGTGTGAAAATGAAGTTTTTCAAATTCAATAATTGACAGATCAAATGAATTTAACAGATTTCGGACGTATAAGTCCCAATGGACTTCACATTCTGAATTCAAATACAAATCACAACATACATTATATATAATGAAGCATGATTGTGTATATTGGTTATTTTGATATTATCATGGTATAGAAATAATTATGTAATCATTTGAGATACAATTTCCATCACGTGGATTTGAGATGAAGGATTTGGGTAAGATCAAATATTGCCTAGGCTTATAGCTTGAGCACCATCCTTCAGGGATTTTAGTGCATCAATCAGCCTATATCTAAAAAATATTGAAGAAATTCAATATAGACAAATCATATCATAACAAAACCCCGATGGTTGTTCGTTCTTTAGAAATAGAGAAATATCCATTTAGACCACGGGATATTGGGAAAAAGATATTGGGATCAAGTTTCCATATCTTGGTGTCATTGGAGCACTTATGTATCTTGCAAATTGCACCAGGCTTGATATCGCATTTGCAGTGAATATACTAGTTAGACATAATGCAAATCCAACTCACTGTCATTAGACGGGAGCGAAGCATATCCTTAGATATCTTAGTGGCACAAAGAATTTTGGTTTATTCTTTAAGAGAAATCATGATCCCAATATGATTGGATACACGGATGCTGGTTACTTATCTGGCCCCCATCCCAAACCGGATTTGTATTCTTACATGGAGGTACAGCTATTTCATGAAGTCTTCTAAACAAACTCTGACGACGACCTCTACTAATCATTCTAAAATTATTGCTCTATACGAGGCATCACATGAATGTGTATGACTTTATAGAATGATTAACCACGTACAATAGTCATGTGGTCCGGGCAATGAAGTTTTTTTTTTACAACATACGGGCAATGAAGTTGATGTCACCAGCAGCTTCGTCAATGGCACCAATCAAGGCTGCAACATACTGTGCGTTTGGACCTTTGGCATTCCTCTTTGTAATCGTCGATTGAACCACATGAGTCCTTTGGCCTTCCATGAACCGCCACGGCCACGCCGGTGAGCACTACTCACCTGTGCTACGAATTCGCCGCCCACTCACAACTCCAACTCTACTTGAATGCGTGCATGATCATCAATTCGCTGTCATCTGCTATTTATAAGCCTCAGCTCGATCCCGGCTGAACCACCCCTCCATCCATCTTCTACTCCGGCCAGAACCACAAAGACCACGAGCGTGCACAAGGTCGAGCACCTGGCAATCAGGCAATGGCAATGGAAGCAGCGGCGGCGGCGGCACCACGCCCGCGTCACACTCTCACCGCCGTCGTCGTCGCGCTGGCGGCGGCGCTCCTTGTCTTCGCCCACGGCGTCGTTGCCGTGACGCCGCCACGTGCCGTCGCCCCCGCCGCCGCCGTGCGGTCCTGGGTGGCGCGCCTGCAGGTCCTGCACGACCTGTCAACGACCTCCCTCGACGTCGACGGCGGCGCCGGCGCCGGCCAGCAGCAGCAGGGCGGGGGCGGGTTCGCGGAATGCTGGGGCGCGGTGATGGGGCTGAGCTCGTGCTACAGCGAGATCCTGATCTTCTTCGTCAACGGCGAGTCCTACATCGGGCCCGAGTGCTGCGTCGCCATCCGCGGCGCCACGCGATACTGCTGGCCCGCCATGCTCGCCTCCGTCGGGTTCACCGCCGAGGAGGCCGACGTCCTCCGTGGATTCTGCGACGGCGAGGAGGCCGCACACCAGCTGGGCGGCACGCCGCCGCCCGTGCCCGCTCCCGGACGGGGAGCCAGGCGGCTGTGAGAGAGTGACCAGCTAGCGTACCTCGCCGGCCGGAGTCGAGGTCGAATAAGCTAGGCCGGAGTCGTGCGTGGTGTGCTAGGGGTTTTTGTACAAACACGGCACTGCATGTACGTGCCAACCTGCCACGTCAATAAAACTGAACTGGATTTTCATATTTCTCAAATTTTCTCTTTTGTTAGCTTTTATTATTTTGTGCACTGCATATTCATAATTCTCTATTTTACCCGATTTGGAGAGGAATTCGAGTTCGCGAGGTGAAAGGTCGTCCAGGGGTGGTAATGGGCCTGCCAATGGCCCCTTAGTAATTTAGTTCAGCCATAGCCCAACCATCAGATTTGTAGGCCCAAGAAATCTCGTCCCGTTGCTCGTTGCAGTTGGAACAGCCCACCATAGGAAACTTGGACCCAGTCCTTTACTCATGTTGGGATGAGGCCTTTTTTTCCAACTTTTTTTTTTCCAGTTTCCGAAACTTTTGAAACAACCTTTTATAGGGTATTTGGACAGGAAGCTGGACACACAAATCCTAAGTTTCTGTTTAGTCATCTCCTTGCAAGAAGATGTCAAATGTTTGAAAGTTGAAACGATTGGTGCAAGGTTGAAAAGGTCCTCCCTCCATTTCGTTTTT
The DNA here is from genome assembly GCF_019320115.1 of Miscanthus floridulus. Lineage (NCBI taxonomy): Eukaryota > Viridiplantae > Streptophyta > Magnoliopsida > Poales > Poaceae > Miscanthus > Miscanthus floridulus. The sequence goes on from NC_089594.1 coordinate 30,045,356, forward strand.
ATATGGCGTATTTATTAGGTTTGAGGAAACTGATCCTTCACTATACTTAATTTGACCACTAATTTATGTTACAATACTTTAAGAAATGCAAAACCAATGTCTTCTTTAAGAACATGTAGCATAAATTACTACGAAACCAATGTCTTATTTAAGAACATGTAACATGTGACAACCATTTTGATGGTTGAGGTGCCAAAGTTAGAGAAATCAAAACCTAAAATATTTTAATACATATAAGTAAAGTGTATATAAATATTTTAATACATATGAATATTTATTAATAATAAATCTAAAAATACCAAAAAATCACAAAAATCTAAAAAAACTAAAGTACTCAATTAAGTCTATTTTAACCCCTTTACTCTTGCCTTTGTCTAACTTTGACGCCGTAGCTATCAAAACCATTGTCTCAAGAAAAGACTATCAAATTCGTTCAATTTTAACCCTCAAGATGGTTTTGAGTGGGTTTCAGATGGCTCTAGGGTCAAAATTAAATAGTTTTGATAGCTGAATGTCAAAATTAGACGTTTTGTAGTTAGAAGTTAAAATTAGACACAAACAAGAGTTAAGGGGCCAAAAATAAACTTAAATATTGGAGAAATCATGCACCTGTGACCGAAGCACGGTATCGATCTAGCTGTGCCACCTCGTTATGCCTATCCATATGACTCTAGCCATCCAAATAAATCTATGCAACATAGGGTACGTGGGCGGATTTGATGGTTCTAACTCTAGTTCATTATCCCTCCCCCAGATTATTTCAACCAGGGAAAAAAATCCTCTGATATGTACGGAAAGAAGGAAAAATAGTCCTGCTCATTGTTATCACAATCATTTCACCTATACAAAACTTGGTACATTCGCAGGTGGCAAAAGTTGCAGTCGTGCGTGGTGTGGTAGGGGTTTTTGTACAAACACGGTGACTGGCTCAGTGCGGCCCCGTTCGTTTTTTTTTCAGCCAGAACAATATTTTCTCTCACAACAATTCAGCCAGAATAGTGTTTTCAGTCAATTTTAGCTAAAATTCAGCAAACCGAACGGAGCCAGTATTAGGTCGTTTTACACCGACTGGCTGTATGTACGTGCCAACCTGCCACATCAATAAATCTAGGTGTTCATAATTCTCTATCAGCCTGTTCGGTTGGCTGGTTCGTATCATTGCTGGTTCGTGAAGAAGTACTGTTGGCTGATTTGTGTGAGAGAAAAATACTGTTCCGGCTGAAAATTTATGATCGTTTAAGACAAGCCATAGCCAAACGAACATGCTTATTTCTCACTTGTTTTGTACACTTCATCTGCATGCTCATAAATCTCTTCTCTATTTCCCCCTATATTATATTTGGAAGAGGAAAAAGAGGTAGGGGTGCTAAAGGGCCGGCCCATGAGCCTTTCCTAATTGGAAAAAGTCTACTTTGCTTCCCTTAACTATCGCAAAAATCAACTTTTGCTTCTTGAACTAGAAAACTGGACAACTTCTCACCCATCTTTTCCAACCGGACATATGACCTCCCGGCTATTTCTCTAGGTGGTTTTCTTTTTCTCTTTTATATTTATTTTGGCTGAATATTTGAAAAATCATAGTAAGTAACAGAAAACTCACAAAATAGAAAATCTAATTTTGTTGGACTCCACATGAGTAGATCTACTTAGTAAACATATGATATGGCATGCTTTAGTACGAAATTTTTGCTCTAGCTTTATATCTATGCTTTTCTGTGATTAATTTATAGCTACAGTTTCTGTGGTCCTACTGTGGTAAACTTTTTATGGTGGACTAATCATTGTATGTTTGAGATTAAGTAAAAGTTTCATGCTTATTGGATCATGTATAACTGAGTTATAGATTTATTTAGGTTTATGCTTATTAAATAGTTTTAAAATAGTTAAAAAGTGTGTAAAAAGTATAAAATATGTGTTCTCCATGTAATATTACTATTGTTATATCGAATGAACACTTAACATAATCATGTTGTCATATAGAACATATATTTTCTATTTTTACACACTTTTAATTATTTTAAACTATTTAATAAGCATAAATCTGAATAAGTCTATAACTAGTCATACATGATCCAATGAGCATGAAATTTTTAGTACCTCTCAAGCATACAATGATTAGTCTACCATAAAATTTTTATCACAATAGGACCACAAAAATTGCAGCTATGAGTTAATCACATAAAAGCATACATCTAAAGATAGAGCAAAAACTTTGTACTGAAGCATACCATATCATATGTTTACTGTGTAGATCTACTCATGTGGAATCCAACTAAATTGGATTTTCCATTTTATGTTTTTTTCTATAATTTACTATGATTTTTTAAAGATTTAGCCAAAATAAATACAAAAGAAAAAAAAAGAAAAACCACCTAGAGAAACAACCAGGGAGGTCATATGTCCACTTTAAAAAGATGGGGGAGAAGTTATGTTCGGTTTTCTAGTTCAGGGAGGAAAAATTGACTTTTGCGATAGTTGAGGGAGGCAAAGTAGACTTTTTGCTTCCTAATTTTGGCTAGCACTTTACCTATATAAGCCATAGCCTAACCATAAGATTTGCAGGCCGAAACAAAGCTTGATGGAACCGTACTGGGCTTCAATTTAGAACAGCCCACCATAGGAAACTTGGACCCAATCTTTTACTCTGCATGTTGGGACGATTATACTTCAAAAAAAAAATCCAGTTTCGTAACTTTTGATCTGGCTTTTTAGGGTGCTTGGACAGGAAAACTGGATTACATATCCTAAAAGTTTGTGTTCATTCATTGCCTTGCAAGACGATATCAAATGTTTGAAACGATTGGTGCAAGGTTATAACGATTTGATTACATATCATTGACTATACCTTGGCCAGTAGTTCATATCACAATGTCATCAATTACTACAAAACCAATGTCTTATTTAAGTACATGTGACATAAGAATCTATTTATGTACTAAACGAACATATATTTTGAATAATTGATAGATGGTCAAAGTTTTCAGTGTTTGGCCTTTTAAATCCTAATATACCATACACATTTCAAAATGGAGGGAGGAGTACTATCAAGTAAACCAGAAATAAAATACAAATACAAAATATTACCTCAATTATTTAGGGTAGAATCATTTTTTCGACGAACTAAACAATCAATTACTGTGCAGTCATATCATGAAAAATGCATTTTGCATCCTTTTGCCTATAGGTTGCCAAGTTATAGGTAGCTAAAACTATATTTATTTGTAATAATTGTATATAAGGACTCAAAACTAATGAAGATATAAATTTAGTATGACTATATTCTTTGCTACATATTTTGTGGCTGAAGCTGAATGATGAATCGTTGTCTACTATTAGAATTATATTGGACTTTATTACTAGTATAAGGTTATTTAGGATCATTCAATATAATTCTAAAATATTTTATTACTAACAATATGATCTAATTACAGTAATAATAGTACAGAACTCATGCAGAGCAGGAACAACTATTTATCTATATCTATCTATCTATAATATAAATTAGCGAAGGAATTGAAAAATACATGTTACCTGAAAATTCCTACCCACCTTAATTTTTGTCCCTTGGATCTACTTAAGTCTTTAAATCTAACGCTCTGTATCAATCTACCGGTGGGCCACCTCCTAATCTTACATTTTACGTCTTACGTCTTTCGCATTCCTGCCGTACAAATGTGCTTCTGCGCCCTCCCTCATGCAGTTTTTTTTCACCCAAAATCAGCGTACCCACCCACGTGTAGGTGGTCGCCTCACCCCTGACTCCGCCCGCCTCCCACAACCGCCACACTAGCACCGGCCCCTGCACCTCCCCATCTACGGAGGCGAGGTCCGGACACCGTTTCCCCGCCCCGCTCCGGCCCCGTCACGACGCTACCGCGCAACACGACGCCGTGAAGCCGTCCGGTTGCCGCCGCCACCCCGCCCCTACCCCACCGAGGCAGCGAGGCCGACGCCTGATCCGGAGTCCGGTCCTGTCACAACGCCGCTGGTGGCGAGATGATGGACACTGCATGGAGAGCCACCAGAAAATATGCCGCGATGGGTTCCTTGCCTCCATAACCGACGCTGTGTCGCAATTCGCCAATGGGCCACTCCTCGATTCTCCAGTAGAAGGTGCGGTGGCCCTCCCTTGCTCTTTTCCTCACGATATGATCTGCCGGTTCTTTAGGGCCTGGGTGTCGAAGTGGTCTCGATCTAACAAGTTAAGATCTGATTTTCTCCTTGTCTGCGTGTGCGGTTTGAAGGTTTGTAGCGATGGAGTAGGTGCCTTCTCCACAAAACTATTGAATAATCCTTTCATCAATATTCCAGTGCAAATGCATGAGCGAGATAGCCATACATCACTACGGGATACAGTAGATTTGCAAAGGCCCAAAAACACTCGGCAAACGCTATGCCGAGTGTAACACTCGGCATACAGCACACGACATTGATTTGTCGGCAAACAGTAGTTTGCCGAGTGCCCGATAAAAAACAACCGGCAAACAGTTTGCTGAGTGTCAATAAATACTCGGCAAAAAAAATTTGACGGGATGGAACGGTGATGTCGATTTTGCCGAGTGCATGACGGAAAACACTCGGCAAAGTTTCTCAAGTTTGCCGAGTGTCAACACGAAAACACTCGGCAAAGTTTCTCAAGTTTGCCGAGTGTCAAGACGAAAACACTCGGCAAAGTTTAGACACTTTGCCGAGTGCCACGCCTAAAACACTCGGAAAACAAGCGAGCAACGGTCAAATTTTATGGTCACTTTGCCGAGTGTCCATTGGAATACACTCGGCAAAGAAGGTTCTCAGAATGATAGAAAATGGTCTCTTTGTCGAGTGTTTTGCCTTGACACTCGGCAACCAAGACTCCCCCTTTTTTACTAATCTGTCACATATAATGGATCCCTCTCAATTCACAAAAAACCATGATAATTCACAATAAAACATCATCACAGGCATAATTATATGTCACAGGTAATAAACCATCATCATAATTCACAATAAACTATCATCACATGTCACAATAAACCATCATCACAATTTACAATAAACCATCATCACAAGTCACAACTAAGTCACAATAAGCCACAAATGTAAATACAATCACTGCGGAGGCCCTTGGAACCTCTGCGACAAATCCGGGTCTTGAGACTGATTATTTGATGCTGCCTATTGATTCTGCACAAAAGAGAAGTATTCCAAACAGTGTTAGCTTCCTTTTTAACAGTGTTAGACTTCATATTGCAAAGTGAATTTCAGTATCGAAAGGTGTGCATCTACAGCATACTGGTTAAGCTTACTTAATAGCGAGTAGCTAGTTAGCTGGTCCATGAAAAACAGTAAAATACTAGCTGGTCCATGAAAAACAATTTATATAAAAAAACAAATCTACTTGCAGACACAATGAGCTATATCAGCAGTAAATGTTTCATTTGATGCTAAGTGCATACTGAAGAAATACATGCTTGTGAAACTTACGGTCATGCATATAACGTAAATGTTTGTTGTGGTTGGTTTCTGTTCATCTTTCTTGTAAGAAGTCATTATTTTCCAGTTCTTTTATTTATATATGATCCCCAAAATACAGTTTACTTTAGCATTATGTATTGATATGAAGTTTCAAGAACTGAAGTGTCAAGTGACTCACTAGAGTAGTTGTGGGTAGCTGAGGTGAAGAGAATAGCATCGGTGGCGGTGACAAAGGTTGACCCATACTCGATGCAAAATTCTGCATGTATTGGAACATTTGGTCCATCCTCAACCGATTTTCTTCCTCCATCCTCTCCCGCTCGGCCACCATCCTCGCCTCCATCTCCTCCCGTTGCTTCATTTCTGCTTCCACCTAGGCCTATAATATTTCATCCCAATGTTACAATGCAAAGCTAAAGTACGTAACAATCAACAAACAATGAATAAAATAGAAATAACCTGGAGAGCCTCCATCTGGAACTGTGTAGCGATTGGCCGTGGGCGTACCGCCGGGCTCGAGCTCATGCTCCTTGCTGGGATCTGGGAGTGAGTGGGAGTAGAGGCCGTGTCGAGTGTACTATCGCCAATCCAGTACCAGCCATGCTTCTTGCCTCCTCCCACCCTCATCATGATTTCTCCATCAAGATCCTGGGTGCTCGGATCGAACTGTGGCCCATGAACCTACCTTGCCATCGCTGTATACTCACTGACGCGGCTGTGGATGTTGGGATCGCTGTACGCCTCGGGTGGGTCCTCCGGGTTGAAGTCGATGTTTGACATCGCCTTGCCCTTTTTGGATAGAACCCATGCCTTGAACTGGGAGCAAGGCTGGCCATCATGTGACGACAACTGCGGCAAAAATGCAAAATGATTAGAAATTATGCAGAATTGAGCGTTAGAATAAAGAAACGAATTTGCGTACCTATTTTTCCCTATATTCATCAAGGCTCAGGCTGCCTTGATGGTGTGATGCACGTGGCATCAACAAACGCTGGTCCTGGCAAGCGTTGTGCGTCTCCACCCACCTGGGCTCCAACCACTTGCCCACCATGTATTCCCAGCACTGGGCATGCTAGGCGCACCAGTACGGAGGCACCTACGTGATCAAGTGTATGATATATGAAAAAATGAAATTAAGCGTAATTAATCTCATAAAAAGTAAGTATTAATGTTCTATATGTACCTGCAAGAATTGTTCCCGGGTCAGGTTCATTGTTCTTTCCTCTTCTATTTTAACCTTCATCCTTCTGTGTTGAGCATAGTAGTCGATGATGGCCTAGATGCGCGCCTCGTAGTGCATGTCCTTCACGAGCTTCTTGGCGGCTTCTTCAGAGATGGAGGCTACCTTGGCCTCGTGCCCCTCCTGGCATCTGTAGAAGTCCTGCATATAGACGCGATGTATACAGTCATTACTTCAAGAATGTCCAGTGAATATGATGTATTGAGCAATGTAGTGCGCGGAATACTTACCCACAGCTCGCCCTTCACCCGCTCCACCTTGTTGGGGAATACCCTGCCGTCACGATCAGCGGCATCGAGGGCGGTGACGTAGTGGTCCTACATGTAGGCCAGCTGTAGCTCTTTGTGGAACTGCACTAAGCCAGGGAAGTGTAGCATGCACAAAAGGCCAAGGATGCCGTTGACCTTGCGGTTGTGATCACCCCCACTGACCTTAATCCAACCCCTGCCTAAGTGATTAAGATAAATTATTAGTTTCCATTGTAATTTTCAACATATCAAACAAAAAATTATTGAGAACATCTAAAGTTACTTACTTTTTCCCAGAGGGTCGAACCATCGGACGTCTCTTAAGAGGTATCGGTCACCTTGGGAGGGTCGAGGGACCTCACAACCAGACCTCGGGACCCACTACCTCCTTCTCCACCTACTCCTGCTCCTCCTATACCTCCTCCTCATCACCAGAGGTGTGCGTGAAAGGTACCTCCTCCTCATCATCAGAGGCGTGCGTGGAAGGTACCTCCTCAGACGACGACAAGGGAGCTACAGGCGCCGAGGGCCTCTCCCCTTTACCCTTCCCTCCACCCTTGCCTCGACCCCTCCCTGAAGCTGACCCTGAAGCTCTGCTCTTTCCATAAAGCATCGCGATCTTCCTCGTACCGCCTATCATTGTTCAATCACCTGCAATTAAAAAGAGTAAACCAATCAACACAGATAAATAAAACATACTTAGAAAGATATGACAAATAATAAATAAATTAGTATGGCTCATACATGTATTAGAAATAATCATCATGATCAGGATTAGCTGGATCATAAGTCTCATCATCACTATCACACGTGTTGATATAATCATCATGATCAGGAATGTCGTCATCACTGTCATTGCCTAAATGTAATCGCTGAAGTAATATAAGTCCTTACATTCTGAACCTCATCTCCAGCGTCCTCATCAGCAACCCTTTCATTGTCTACTTCCATTCCGATCGCTTCGGTTAAGTTTATCTCAAAACTCCCTTCGAGCCCATCTTCTTGGAAGAACTCTCCGTCATATGTGTTGGAGTCTATGTTGTAATCTTCATTGTTTGGTACAGGTAGTTTACCATGTGGCGATACCTTGTACACAACATTCCAACCCTTAAGACGGTCGTCAGTTTGGCATGGGTATGAGAGATAATAAACTTGCATGGCCTGTTGAGCCACAATATAGACATCGTCTCCTAGTAAGATGGATGATTGTCGAATTTCAACTAGCCCAAGATTAGGGGTCCATCTCACTACTGATGGATCAAACCAATGGCATTTGAATATGACTGGATTAAGAGGTTTGCAACCATGAAACATGAGTTCGTATATTTCTTCAATTCTTTTGTAGTACTCGACCCCATCTAATCCTGGCATAAAAACTCTGGTATTTGTGGTTCTTCAATTGGGCCGACTCTGCTCGTGGCTTGTTGTGTGAAAGCGATAGCCATTCACGTCATAACCGGTAAATGACTTGACCCTATAGGCACAACCATCGACAACCTGTCTCAACTCGACACTCATAGACGCATCAGTTTGGCCCTACAAGTTCAAATAGGGTGGTTCGTTATATTATTCGCATGTACGAGCAACTTGTAATGTCAAACTAAGTACGAGCTAAATTGGACTGTACCTTATGTTTGAACCAAAAAATGAAATCAGCTTCCTACGGGGTAGGCTCCCTTGATTCACGCCAGAATTGACGATGAAATTCTCTATACCAACGAGAAACATGGGAGTTGGACGCAGAATAGTGACTACTTGAGAACAAGTTTGTTGAGAACTTACAACATGTATGACTCCACTTCGGATAGGTTGGTCAACACATACAGCATGATAGTGCGCCACTCTTCATGTTTCAAGGTCTTGTTGGTCGCACCACTTGCACTTCTGAGTTGCCATCGAAAAAAGCTAAGGCTCGATTCATCTTCGCCGGCATTGTAACGAGGGGGTGGATTATGCACGCTAGGAAGGTTGTCAGCATAGTATTTTGTTGTGAAGTTTGACACCTCTAGAATGTATGCCTCTACAATGGATGCTTCAATTTTGCATTTATTTTTACATTTAGTTCGAAGAACCTTTTGACATCTCTCAATTAAATAGCACCAATGGCCCTACACAGGCCCCCCATTCATGCTTCATACGGGAGGTGCAGAATCATATGCTGCATCGGATTGAAGAAGCCGGGTGGAAAAATCTTCTTCAACTTATAGAGCAACACATGCGCCATTCTTTCCATTTCTGCAACCACGGTACGAGATAACTCCTTGGCACAAAGCTGGCGGAAGAAATTGCTCAACTCCGCTAGCACCTACCAGACATGCTCAGGGACATAGCCTTGAACCATCACCGGAAGTAGGCGCTCCAGCCATATGTGGTAATCATGACTCTTGAGCCCACTGATTAGCATAGTAGCTAAGTTCACTCCCCTCTTTAGATTCGCTGCATACCCATCAGGGAACATTAACATTTGAAACCATTCTAGTACCTCCCTCCTTTGGGCCCTCATTAGGACAAAATTGGCCTTAGGCTTTCTCCACGACTTGCCGGCTCTAGCAGGCGCCATGTTTAGCTTTGGTCTATCGCATAACCTCGCTTGATCCACTATAGCCTTAACATTATCCTTTGTCTTATTAGGAATGCCCATGATTGTACCAAAAATTGCCTCGGCGATGTTCTTTTCAGTGTGCATTACATCAATGTTATGTGGAAGAAGAAGATCATCAAAATAGGGGAGGTTCCACAAGCACGACTTCTAAGTCTAGGCATGTTGCTTGCCATATCCCACAAAACCACCTTCTTGTTTATTGACCTCGAGAGCATCTAACTGAGCACGAACCGCGGCTCCTGTCATCATCTACGGTGCAGGGTCTTTAACTATGACATCTTTCATAAAGTTCTTGATGTCTAGTCTGAATGGATGGTCAGGAGGGAGGAATTGTCGATGTTTGTCGAACGAAGAATACTTGTCACCCTTCGTCAACCAAATGAACATCAGAGAAGCCTTGCATACCGGGCATGGGAACCTCCCGTGAACACACCAGCAGCAAAAAATCCCATATGCCGGCAAGTCATGTAGGGAGTACTGGTACCAAACATGCATCTTAAAGTTTGTCTTTGTAGCTCGGTCGTATGTCCATACCCCTTCCTCCCAAGCACGGACCAAATCATCAATCGGAGGCTCCATGTGCACACTCATATTATTCCCCGGGTGTTATGGAATTATCAACGACAAGAATATGTTCTGTCATTGAAAGAGGACGCCAGGGGGGAGATTGAGGGGGATAACGAACATGGGCCAACAGGTGTACGGGGCAGCTGCCATTCCATAAGGATTGAACCCATCTGTTGCTAGTGCAACACGTACATTACGAGCCTCTAGAGCTTTCTCACGATGAATCTCATCAAACCTTGTCCAGGCTTGACCATTGGATGGGTGTACCATCTTCTCAGGATTGTATCGACGTCCGTTTTTGTGCCATGTTATCTGTTTCGTGGATTGCTCAGTCATGTAAAGCTATTGGATCCTCAGTATGAAAGGAAGGTACCGTAGGATGTTCACAGGGATTGCGAGTTGCCTCTTCTGACCATCACCAGAGTCTATCTCCAGGAACCTAGACGATTCGCACTTCACATAGTACTTTTCTTCCGCATACTCTTTCCTAAATAAGATGCACCCCTTCGGACAAGCATGTATCTGCTCGTATGGCATCTTAAGTGCACGAAGGAGTTTCTGTGCCTCATACATGCTCTTTGGCAAGATGTGACCATCTGGGAGCAGGCTACCAACAACTGTGAGCATAACATCGAAGGTGTCTCGACTCAAGCTAAACTGGGACTTCACGGCCATTAGGCGTGCAATGGCATCCAGTTGTGAAACCTTGGAATACCCGTGAAGGGGTTGCTGTGCCGCAGACAACATGTCGTAATACGCCTTTGCGGTAGCCTCTGGCTCCTCCTCCCTACGTCCTTCATCGAAGTGTGCTTCATGATAGTCATTTAACATGTCTCCTACCCCGGCATCCCCATCATATTCCTCGATGCTTTGTCTGACGACCTCGTCTCTCCCACGATCGGCTTCACTATGGTAGATCCACCTGGTATAGTCTGTCGTAAATCCATTCTTGCAAAGATCTTTACCCATGACCAGCTTGGTTTGCCGACGCGTGTTTGCACATTTGCTGCAGGGACACCAAGTGACACTAGCTCCTTTAACCCTTGCAAATGCCCGTTTCAAGAAAGCATCGGTCTTGTCAATCCATTCTTCGGTCCACGAACTCTGACTAAAGCGGCCCGTGTACATCCACTCACGGTCATCCATCCTCTAGCATATCAGCGAGTAATATAAAAAATCACGTTGCATCTACACGTTCCTATACTATCTAATAGGTGAAGATAGATCCTAATCCCACCCGAGGATGTATAGATGGGGTTAGTTTCCATCTCTACTTCTATCTGAGATAGAATTTCGATAGCACCTCCCCGCTGTTCTCCAAATACACGTCCTGGAAGGGAGATTGTGAATCCAGAGAACAACAGGGAGATGCTGCCGAAACTCTATCACTGATCGGAGTAGAGCATGGAAACTAACCGCATCTACACATCCTTAGGCTGTCTAAAAAACGTGGACAATTCGAAACAGATACAGTTATAGATATGCAAAGATCTGCATATTTCCAACCGTATCTCTTTCGAACGGGAGACGCCTAGCTAGGTTACGTGATATACGAACATGATACGGAAAGAAGGGTCTTGTATGCCTCACCTTACTGTCCTGCAAAGTGACGAGTCGAGGACGTTGCAATAGCCTCTCTTGCAATAAAAGGAACGTAGTAGTGTCAAATCTAAATTTCGGCAGCACCTCCCCTGCACGGGGAGGTTTTCAAAAGCTGCAACAAACACAACAGCACGATGGCCGACAACCACATCCACAATAGTCATTCAAGATAATAAATTTTATAAATATTGTGAGCCAAATCTAAAAAATGTTTTGACTCAGGACAAACTTAGATGGACTTATATTTGATCAAACAAAGTGCTATTTATGTAGCAACTGGTAATTCCAACATCTCATTTGTGTTCTGAACTTCCACATGCCTCCTGGAAAGGATATATCACCTATCTAGTGTATCAGGCATGCAGCCATGCATCTCCACCAACTAGCTACATTAATTTTTTTTAACAAAAAAACTATTCAGACAACACCCAGCAGCATGAGAAAGATGGGAAAGGAAAACACCGTACATGTGCACCATTGATCAAAGTAATTTTTCATCGTTCTCTAGTTACCAAACACTCCACAGAATGTAATTTTCTAATCTCCAAATAATTTTGTTGTTGGTTAGATAGAAAATATTGCTAGCTTGATTCCCTGCGTCTGCGTGCATTTTTTTATGAAGTCAGTTGCTACGAATAAACTAGCGGCTGCTGCGGCTAAACAGTCGTCATCGCGGAACAGAAACAGTACGTACATCAATTTCAAATACTACTAGGTTTATTTCGATGATCGAAGGAAGATTAGGCTCAGGCGCTGTCAGATGAGATGCTTGGTGGCTTTGGTTGCTTTCCTACCCAATACCCATACCAGAAAGGAGTGCTCAAGTTTTGATTTTGAATTGATTGAACTGCAGGAAGAAAAGGGAGAAGCTGCATTTCCGCTATGCTTTTGCCATGTCATCCTCCACGCTCAAAAATCACAACAGAATATGTAGGGGAGTGTGTCCCGTCCCATTTGTACACACCCCAATCATCTGGGCCCCAGCATTTGGAGATTGGTGCACACTTTAGCAAACACGGCAGCAATGCTGCGATCAGTGTTGCCGTGTCGGTCAGCACAGCCAACTGGAGTCTCTAAAACGACTTATAATTGAGTAGTATTTAGACCAGTAGTAGCAGAAAACAAAGGAGACACGAGAGGCTTCAGGCTCTCGACGTTCAGACAATTTCAAATACTATATAATAGGTTTATTTTGATAATTGCATGTACTAAATTATTATCACTAAATTGATGCAGAATTGGTTGACCCTGCCTGTTCCGTGGACTGCTCGCCAAAGCAGCCGATTGGCGACCAAATAATATACGGCGTGTTTAGTTCCCTCAATTTGGGAATTTGGGATACTGTAGCACTTTCGTTTTTATTTGACAAATAGTGTTCAATCATGGACTAATTAGGCTCAAAACATTCATCTCGTAATTTCCAACCAACCTGTGTAATTAGTTTTTTTTCGTCTACATTTAATGCTCCATGCACGTATCGCAAGATTCGATGGGATGGCTACTGTAGCACTTTTTGGGATTTTAGGGTGGGAACTAAACACGCGCATAATAGCGTTTGTTACTCTTTCGTGCTACTATACTATGGCCAGCGCCGAGAAGTATTGCGTGTTGGTGAGCACGATGAGGATGGCCAGCGCCGAGAAGTAGACCGGCACCGGCCCGAACAGGAACCGCACCAACCAGTGGAGCTTCTTCATCCTCCACTGGTTATAGTAACATGAGAAAGATTCACAAGATTCGTCTCTGTTCTATCCTTAATCTCCAAATAGTTATGGAAGCGAAGGAATGCAGTTATCAATCCAAAGCTAGACTAAATATTGTTAAATCCTTGGATGCCTACAATTATATGGAGCATTTAGAAAATCTTACTGGGGCGGGCGGCGTCGGTGGCGGGACACGCCGGGGGCAGGCAGTGCCATGGGCGGGGCGGGGCAGCGATGCCGCGCCGGTGGCGGGGCGCGGTGGGGCGGGGGTTGGCAGCGTGCGGTGCGGTGCGGTGCGGCGTGTTGTGTGCGCAAGGGTGAGGGCCGGGGGTGCTGACCGCTGGGGCATATGAAGGAGTATGCCGAGTGCCAAGATCTGGGGCACTCGGCATTATTTTTTTTTTAATTTTCATTACGGTCCGATACTGTGCAGTGGGGCCGGTCGACGAAATTGCCCGAGTGTCCCCTATATGACACTCGGCAACTATTCTTTTCGCTGAGTGTCAGGTACAAAACACTCGGCAAAATAAATTGATATTTCATGCTCCACCGTCCTCCTTCTTCATAGCGTGTTCTACTAAATTTGTTATGATGTAATTTAAAAATACCTTGTCAAATTCACTCAACAATGCATATTTGATTTTTCTACTAATATTAATCCATTATTTCATGCAGTTATAACTCAAATTCAATATATATCAATTAAAATTCTATAATTGCAGTTAATAAATTAAAATTATCAAATGGATCTGGAAAAATTACCAAAATTTGACGTGAACCAATCTATGTTGTCTATTGCCTATACAAAAAGTTTTGAAGTCAAACCCCAATTCGACCGTCACTTTGACTCCAAATCTTACCGGATCCTTCTAAACGCTACGATTCTTCTACGGAGATGCTTCTATTTGTAAAGGTCGTACGTGACAAATTGTGCGAAACCTTCTCAATTTTTTTTCACTGTCTCCACGTATGATATCAGGAGATCTTAACAAATCTCGTCATTTTTAGTCTTCGTTTGCTTTTTTTTAGAATTTAAAAACCATTCGGCCACAAGTTCGTGGTCGTGTTTCTTGAATAAAATGTTCGAAAATTCTTTTCATTTCCCGAGTATGGCCCCAAAATGGACTCAATAACATGAATATGATTTCTCCACTCAATTTATTCCATTATTTGTATCACTTGCAGTTCAAATTTGACTTAAACCAAAAAATTCCTCTAAATGCAATAAATTACTTAAATATAGCAAACAAATGGAGAAATATACCAAATTTTAACATGTAGTACCACATGTTGTATGTGGAGAGTAGAAAAGTTTGGAGGGCAGGAGAGAAATAAATTTTATTATTTTGCTGAGTGCCATTAAAAAACACTCGGCAACAACATTACTTTGCCGAGTGTAAACAAAAAAACACTCGGCAAAAATATTAGTTTGCCGAGTGGCAAGCAAAAACACACGGCATACTTTGTCTTTGCCGAGTGTCTCTAACGGACACTCGGCAAAGTTCTAACGGCTGGGCGGCGCCCCCAACGGCCGTCAGATGGCCGCCGCACGCCCAGCGCACGTGACTCCATTTTGCCGAGTGTCCATGTTTGCCGAGAGTTTTGTTGTATTTTGCCGAGTGTTTTATATTAGGCACTCGACAAAGTTGGCTTTTGCCGAGTGCTATATGTTTGCCGAGTGTTTCATTAAATACACTCTATAACTTGGTTGTTTGCCGAGTGCCCGATGGAATGCACTCGGCAAATCCTCAGGCACTCGGCAATTCTACTGTTTCCGGTAGTGCATATACTAACATCTTTTGTTTTCCTCCTGTTTTTGTTTTTAGATTTTGTCACCGACACCTCAGGATAAGCATTGCAGTGCTCTAACTGGTATTGATTTGCAGTTGCAGCGCTCCTATTTTTGATAGATCTCTGATTGATTGATGCTCATTTTAGATTTTGAGTCAAGTTTAGGTTCATACGAGCATCTCCAAGAGACTCTTTATATCTTTCCTAATTTATAGGAATAGAGATTTTGGTGATCCAGCATACGCTATATGTTTATATATATGTCTGTTCAGATTTTTTTATTTAAATTATGCTGCCCTGAAAGTTGTAGGTTGTTTTTGTGCTTTCTGGAGGAGAAAAGATAGCTACAATGCAAGTTCTTGGCATTTTCCATATAGGGAAATAAGCGAGCAGTCAAAACCTTGTAGCCCAGGGCAACTAAATTAAATTGTAGGTTCTCCACGTTTAATATGCAGCTAACTCGATCAGATCCTTATGAATATATTTATCCAACTGTTATTCTCAGGGAATTACAACTATTTTCATATTACAACTATTTTCATACATAAATCTTGATCTCGCCTAATGTTTGTGATATACTATTGAAAATATTAGAACTTTTTTTTTCTCGAACGCGCAGGAGAACTGCGCATCAATATATTAGAACTGCTGTTCATTGAACTATTGAAATTTTCAATAGTTCTTAGCTATAGGAGAGGTACGCGTGTTCAATGATATACTCAACCGGGACATACCAGTTGCTTGATTGAGTATGTAGACATGCACCTCAGCCATCATCATCTCTATATAGGTATTCTGTTCCCTTTGCTCTATCTGTTTTTATTTTTCAATACATCAATTCTTTGTTCTTTGAAGCACGCCGCTTGTAAAGCAATAAATGTTGATCCTGGTTGTAACATCGTCACATTTGGAAAATTAAAATCTGTAATTTTGGGTTAGCAAAGTGCCAGCTTTGGCTCCCCATCTAACCTGTACTGACATCACTTAAACTTTCAGGGTTGGTAGCTGTTATATTAGTTACCTTTAGGTAGCTGTTATATTAGTTAACACCAGATCTTAACTGGTTGCATGCCCTCAAATCGACAATCCTGTGATTATAGTTTTTGGGGTTGTATTTTCACTCTTTTCTCTCTTAATTAATGAAAAACATGCCACGGCACGGTCATGAATAACTCTTGTACATGTACTCGGCTCAAGTAATTTTTTTTCATACGGGAATGTCAACGAGAAGATTGACGTCTAAGAACTTTGAAATCCATTGCACCAGGAGGTGCTTTATATCTTTGTTTTCTATACAAGCTGGCTAGATCAGTAGTGATCCCTAGAAGACTGTAGCCACATGTCATTTGCTGATTATATAATTTTTCATGAACATGATGCTTATGTTAAAGTAGAACTGGTACTATATCACTGTTGTTGCACATGAAAACAATTAATTATTTCTTCTAATGTTCATTCATGGTAATAGGCAAAGCTTTTACTGTTCATTGGAGAAAATTTAAAATTGGTCGATACATGTCCAGGAGAAAACATGATTGTGATGAAATGGAGAGGATGACACTTGCGGACTTGGCAAGCGGGTGTGCAGAAGGACTTATTCTCATTCTGGACCAAAGATGTCATTAGTAAGACCAACAGACAACAAATAACATACTTGCAATATCATCCGACTACCAATATATGCTTTACAATAATTCAGCTATATTTTCCACCTGCCATAAATCTTAGGAGAACTACTTTGTTTTGCGTTGTTTTGCACTGGCTTCTTTGTGACAATTTGGATTGCTGTGGTGATCTTCAAGTCCAATGATATGTTGCCTAATCAAACTGCTCTAAAGGTTAGTGATTCTTTTGTCAAACTTTTGGTGTATAGTTTTACTAATATTTATGCCACAAGAATACTGAGAAGTGAGAAGCACTTGGTTTGATTCCTAAGATTGCAATGACCATTAGACATACATCCAAGTTTCAAACTAATAAAGAAAATTAGTTTAAAATTAGTTTTTCATTAAATGAATTTCTATACTGATTTTGAAGCACAAACTTGGTCCATTACTCAGAATTCTTAGAGCTACTTAGAGAGAGTATCATGAGGATCACTTGAATGCTGTCATGCTTTGGGTAGATTGTATCAAATTTATATGTCCTACAACTCATCGGCGAGTTTGAGGTGTGTGCAGATTGCTGGAACTATATGTTACAGTCACGGATAAAGCTATATGCATGTCTGCCTGTGCTTTTTTGTTTTTCTTTTCTTTTCTACTGTGCTGTAATCATCGAACGGGACAACTACCTCAAGGAGAGACCTATGGCCCTCGACAACCGGCCCCGTTCGTCTTGCTGAAACTTGGCAAAAACTGGCTGAAAACACTGTTCTGGCTGAATTGTTGTGAGAGAAAAACACTGTTCCGGCTAAAAAAACAAGCCGAATAAGGCAGTTTCTGGGTAAGCCGAACGAGGTGTTGGGTTCATGCTTAATCGAGGTCAGATTTTTTTGTCCATATTATTGTTTACTTCGCCCTACGCTTTCTTTTCTTTTGGTAGCATAAGAAGTTGATCTTTCCGTGCTTGCTTACAGGATCTGGCGAGACGAAGTCGTGGATCCTGGCGTCAAGCATAGCCGAGACAGTTTTAGGGATCGGACAAGACAGAGTTCGCGGATCCTAGCGTCGGGCGCAGCCGAGGTCGTTTTAGGGATCGGGCGAGACTGAGTTCGCGGATCATGGCGTCGAGCGCAGCCGAGACAATTTTAGGGATCGGGTGAGACGGAGTCGTGGATCCTGGCGTCGGGCGTAGCCGAGGTAGTTTAGGGATCGAGCGAGACGAAGTTGCGGATCCTGATGTCGGGCGTAGCCGAGGCAGTTTAGGGATCGGGCGAGATGAAGTCACGGATCTTGGCGTCGGGCATAGCCGAGGCAGTTTTAGGGATCGGGCGAAACAGAGTTCACGGATCCTGGCGTTGGGCGCAGCCGAGGTCGTTTTAGGGATCGGGCGAGATGGAGTTCGCGGATCCTGGCGTCGGGCACAGCCGAGGCAGTTTTAGGGATCGGGCGAGACAGAGTCGCAGATCCTAGCGTTGGGCGCAGCCAAGGTCGTTTTAGGGATCGGGCGAGATGGAGTTCGCGGATCCTGGCGTCGGGCACAGCTGAGACAGTTTTAGGGATCGGGCGAGACAGAGTCGCGGATCCTGACGTCGGGCGCAGCCGAGGTAGTTTAGGGATCGGGCGAGATGAAGTCGCGGATCCTGGCATCGGGCGCAGCCGAGGCAGTTTTAGGGATCGGGCGAGATGGAGTTCGCGGATCCTGACGTCGGGCACAGCCGATGTCGTTTTAGGGATTGGGCGAGACAGAGTTCGTGGGTCCTGGCGTCGGGCGCAGCCGAGGCAGTTTTAGGGATCAGGCGAGACGGAGTCACGAATCCTGGCGTCGGGCGCAACCGAGACAGTTTAGGGATCGGGCGAGACGAAGTCGCAGATCCTAGCATCGGACGCAGCCGAGGCAGTTTTAGTGATCGGGCGAGATGGAGTTCGCGGATCCTGGCATCGGGCACAACCAAGGTCGTTTTAGGGATCGGACGAGATGGAGTTCGTGGATCCTGGCGTCGGGCGCAACCGAGGCAGTTTTAGGGATCGGGTGAGACGGAGTCGTGGATCTTGGCATCGGGCGCAGCCGAGGCAGTTTAGGGATCGGGCAAGACGAAGTTGCGGAATCTGGCATCGGGCGTAGCCGAGGCGTTGGGCGTCTTGAGCCCCTGAGCCCCATTGGGCTTTGGTTGGGGTCGTTTGAGTTTTGTGCGTTACCCCGTCCGTGGTTTCTCACAACTGGAGGGGCTGAGCTAATGTCGTTTGCCTCGATGGCTCGAGTGACGCGCTCGGTGAGCTTGCTAATGAGCACGTTCGAGTGAAGTCTTAGTCTGTCGTTCATGATGGGGTCGGCATAGCCCTCATGTGGCACTCCACTGCTCCTTAACCTGCAACCCGACAGATGTCTGGGTCGTTTCGGAGATCGACCCAGGTGGCCCGCTGGCCTCCCCTTGATGGAGATTCTGTGGGTTTGGTGGTGATGAGGACATCGCCACGCTGGACACACCGACGCCGTGGTCTTCCCCAAGTTGCAATTCGTTCCCAACTCAGCTGCCACGTCGCCCTCGGATTCAGCAGACACGTCGTCACTGTTTCGGTCATAACTTTCTCATACAACATCGAAACGGGCCGTTCTTGGATGCATTGGAAAGGGGACGACGACGCCGTTGTTTTGGATCTGGTCCTAGCTCCAGAAGGTCCGTGGATCATTCTGTGTGACCACGGTAATGTGCTGCATCACCTATTTGGGCCAACTTGGCCATGTATCGTGTCGGGCCTTAAGCCCAAGTTGTGGGCGCCCAACCCCTGGCCGTCCCCAACCCTAGGTCGAGTCTTAGACTATAAACACAGCCACCGCTGTTGCTACACAATTGGGTTTTGTTTAGAGTTTAGTTTTTCATCGAGAAACTGAATCGTTCATTGTAACTGTGGTGACAAATCCTTTTACAGTGATCCAGGGCCCCCGTTCTTGATCTCCTCCACTATGTCGATTAGTTCTTTGGAACCGAGTTCTTGAATCCTCTATTGATATTCGCGTCATTCATATTTGCAATTTCAGATTGCGTGTTTTACCTTCTTGCTTGTGCTCTTCGATTCGCTTGTAGGAAAAGCCTTCTTGGCGAGGTCAATCAAGTTGTGCTTGGTTGATAACCAACGGAGCAGTGGTGTAACGGTTGCAGGGTTTGAATCGCGTCTGATTTGAAGCCAGATCGCCAACGCCGAGATCTCCACAAAATCGAACTTACCGGCTACCTCTCGGAAGATCGGGCCTGTACTCATCAATTGGTATCAGAGATTCTTTCAGGTTTACCGCGAGGTATAATCTCGTTTGCCTTAGATTCATATTTGTTCATTACCTAGAGTCCACAAAAAGCCCAAAAATATTTCAATTTCCGCTGTCCTATCGCCCTTTGTGCCTTTGCAATTTCGTTTCAGATTCGTATTGTTGAGTTTGTGTCCATGGTCGAGTCTTGTTGCTGGTTTAGGATTGTGTTCGTGGTTGTAGTTCAATCGCCCGTTGCTGTGATTTTTGTTTTCCGCCGCTATGCCATCCACCATTCCCAAACAACAAGTCGAAGCCACCACATTACTCGACTTGCCCCGCTAGCCGCCTTGTGTAACTTCTCGCTGCCGCGCAAACCCTAGATAGGTTGCCAGCTGCTCTTATTTTGCCTACATCACAGCCCTCCTTACATCATCAGGCGAATACCTACTGCTGTTAGTCACAGTGGCGATCCTGTGATCGGTGTTAGAGTTTAGGGACGCTTTGCCCTAACTGCCGCCGCCGTGTTGTGCCTTCCGGAAAACATACCTTGAGATACCTTCGGTAAAACAGGTATAACTTTTCGCTCGTTTATCAGAAAAATCTGAAATTTTTTCAGCAGCTTCTTGACACCATTTGGAGCCGACCCAAACTCGGCTACGCCCTATTTGGTTTCATCAGAATTGCCAAAAAAATTCGGGAAAATATAGAAAAAAATTTGTCAAAGTTTTTGCACGCTTTTTAGAGAACGTGCTGAATTTCTGTAGACCACCTCCCACCTCAGTTGTAGGTGCCAATTTTTGTGGTTGCATCTTTTGTGATCCTTGTTCAGAGAAAAGTATATAAAAATAGTGAAAAAATAAAAAAAAAGTTTGTTTCCTACTAGTGCCTTTTGGAAGAATCCAGAAAAAAAATTCAGGAAAAACAGAGAAGTCTGGGCTATTTGCTTGTTCTGTGAGTCCTTTCGACCGTCCTTTGTTTTCACCTTGTTGCGCTACGTCTCGACACGTCTTAGCCAGCACCTATGATTTGTACTTTGGATCCGGATTGAACAATTGTTACTCTGCACTCGTTAATTGCTAATCCTTGCTGTCATATTGTGTGCCTACCCATAGCTCCACATATTCTTCTATCAACACAGGTTCATCTTGCAACTGTTACCCACGCTCAACAACATATTGCTTCGCCACTTTGGTTTTGCTCCTGTTTGGCGTTGGTAAGAATACAGGCAAGACGGTGGTAAGCCGCTTGTGATTTTGCATTCCACTTTCACCACCATCACCACCACCACCACCACTTCTTTCCTTTTAGTTGATAGGGATAATACTTTGGTGTTGTCTTTTTCTATCTTCTAACCATGGTAGGAACTCCGACGGACTTCAATGAGTGCGTGTCCAAGGGCGAGCTTACAACGTTCATGATTGAACAACGCAATCTTATGACCGAGCTGACGCGCAACGTGAATAATCTGGTCACCCGCATTGAACAGCTTGAGCAACGCCCTCCACCTTATCGTGCTGATGATGAAGATATGGATGCTTTTGGTGATGAAGATGCGTATGCTGACGGTGGTGCCCGTCGCCGCCTCAACTTCAATCGTCGCGGTATGGAAGGTAATAATCATGGTAATAATGATCATGATGCTAGTGCTAGATTTTTTGGTGGTTTAAACCATGATATACAGAACATACTTGATTACAAAGAATGGCGCAATTTTTCCCAATTGTATCATCTTGCTATTAAGGCAGAACGAGAAGTACAGGGACACAAACAACACCAGCCTTTCAGGTCTAACAATGGGAGGAATTTTCAGCAACGTTCTGAGCCGGAGACGCCCAAGCTTCCTGTTGCACCACAGCCATCTACACCTCCATTTTCTTCCGGGGTAAGTAAATTGTCTAATGTGCAATTTCCACAGCTGAAGAAAGGTGGCACTCTGGGTGCTTCTACTAGCTCCTCCTCGTCTAGCTCTAAAATCATTTGCCACCGATGCAAAGGCATGGGACATGTCATGAAGGAATGCCCCAGTCGTCACGCTTTCATTGCTACCGAGGATGGATATGTAAGTGCTAGTGATGTTGAAGATGATTTAGCCCTTGCTGCTAACATTGATGCAGATCCCACCGAGGGCGATCAAGACAAGGAGGCCATCACCATTGACTCTGTGGCTGCTGCCGCGGACTACCCTAGCCTTCTTGTGCAGCGTGTGTTGAGTACACATGTGGGACATGAAGAAGAGATGAAGATCCAACGCCACAATTTGTTCCACATGTATCTCATTGTGTAGGGTTGTCGTGTTCTCACTATCATTGATAGCGGGAGTTGCAACAACTTGGTGAGTTTAGATTTGGTTGACAAGCTTGGCTTGACCACACGACAACATTCATATCCATATAAACTTCAATGGTTCAATAATAGTGGTAAGACTAAGGTAACTAAATCAGCATGCATTAGCTTTTTCACAGGCTCTTATCATGATACTGCTGATTTTGATATTGTCCCTATGCAAGCTTGCTCCATTTTGTTAGGTCGCCCATGGGAATTTGATAATGATGCTTTACACCATGGTAGAACTAATACATACACTATCATATATAAGGACAAGAAAATTACATTGCTGCCTTTGTCTCCTACGGATATTATTAAACATGCTAATGAGATCAAAAATAAACCTCCAACATACATTGCTAAAAATAATGGGATTAAGTTAAAAGGAGGTGCTTTTCTTGCTACAACTTCTGCTACTGCTGAGTTATGTGATAATCCTGATGCACCATGTTATACTATGTTTTGTCAACCTTTTATGTCTGGTGCATTGCCTGCTGTCACTAACCTTTTGCAGGAGTTCACTGATGATGGGATGGAGTCGAGGACGACTCCAAATCTAGAAGGAGGGGATGATGAGGACATCGCCAAGATAGAGTCGAGGACGACTCCAATTCAAGAAGGGGAGGATGATGAGGACATCGCCATGCTGGACACACCGACGCCATGGTCTTCCCCAAGTTGCAATTCGTTCCTAACTCAGCTGCCACGTCGCCCTCGGATTCAGCAGACACGTCGTCACTGTTTCGGTCATAACTTTCTCATACGACATCGAAACAGGCCGTTCTTGGATGCGTTGGAAAGGGGACAACGACGCCGTCGTTTTGGATCTGGTCCCAGCTCCAGAAGGTCCGTGGATCATTCTGTGTGACCACAGCAAGGTGCTGCATCACCTATTTAGGCCAACTTGGCCATGTATCGTGTCGGGCCTTAAGCCCAAGTTGTGGGCACCCAACCCCTGGCCGTCCCCAACCCTAGGTCGAGTCTTAGACTATAAACACATCCGCCGCCGTTGCTACACAATTGGGTTTTGTTTAGAGTTTAGTTTTCCATCGAGAAACTGAATCGTTCATTGTAACTGTAGTGACAAATCCTTTTACAGTGATCCAGGGCCCCCGTTCTTGATCTCCTCCACTATGTCGATTAGTCCTTTGGAACCAAGTTCTTGAATCCTCTATTGATATTTGCGTCATTCATATTTGCAATTTCAGATTGCGTGTTTTACCTTCTTGCTTGTGCTCTTCGATTCGCTTGCAGGAAAAGCCTTCTTGGCGAGGTCAATCAAGTTGTGCTTGGTTGATAACCAATGGAGCAGTGGTGTAACGGTTGTAGGGTTCAAATCGCGTCTGATTTGAAGCCAGATCGCCAATGTCGAGATCTCCACAAAATCAAACTTACCGGCTATCTCTCAGAAGATCGGGCCTGTACTCATCAGGTGGGAGGTTGGGATCGAACAAGAAGGTTGAGATGACCCTATCTGCTTCGAGGCAGACTAGGTGAGGGCCGCTCGAGGCTCATCTGTGTTTTCTCCCCTGGCTCTGTTTGACGTGAGGTGGCCTCGAGCCCTTTGTGGGCCGGCCTTCGAACCTTGGTTGGTCGGTGCTCATGTTTGAGTGAGGCAACTACCGTTTCATGACGCAACACGGAGAGTTGTGATGCATTTAACTGCATATGCAATGCCTTGGATGTATGGAATGAATGAATGCGTGCATAGATGAACGAATGATTATATAAAGAAATAGTGGGGGTTAGTAATGTTACCTTGATGACTTGAGTGATGGGGTTTGAGGAGCTCCAATCAGAAATGTCCGACCGGGATCCATGTTTGTCGTTCGTGACGGAGTCAGCATGACCCACATGGGGCGTCCCTCTGCTCCTTACCTGTCTCTCGGCGTTTCTCCTGAGCCATTCGATCAACTCAGGAAGCCCGACGGTCTCTCCTAGGTGGAGATCCCATAGTTGGGCCTTTCTAAGTCCCGCCTAGGAAGGCGGAGGGCCGCCTGCACATGGTGGCACTTTGTTTCTTGTGCCTAGTGTGTGGTAGTGGTGGGCCATACCCAGGCCACGTCCCATCTGACCAGGCGCTGTTCTGTCGGGCAGGGTGCGTCCCATCGGTCAGGGCGCATCCCGTCGTATCCCATCTGCATTGAATGGGGGAAGGGAGAGGATTTCTCGCTTTTAATCCTTTCGCCTTTCCTCAACTGCTCCGCTTCTTTAAATAGGGGAAGGAAGAGGGAAAGGAGAACTCACGGACTCATTCGTGATTTTGGAGCACAATGTCAAGCTTGAGGTCATCCAGTGTAGATGAGGTGGTGCTGGCCGCCTTCATCGAGAAGGGGCTGCTTTCACCGAAGGAGGTGGCACACTGGAGGGTACTGCACGTCACCGGCTTCGTCACCATCTATGAGGCTTTCATCCAGATGGAGCCGCATGTGGACTCCTTCCGGTGAGTCTTCTCTGGGCGAGCTTTGTCAGAGAGGAAGACACTCGGGACTATGCCAGTGAGAGGTTTTGCCCTTGCAGCTGCTCAGATTGGCCAGTTCATAAAGTTCAATGATACTTCCTCCAGCCATGGTGGCCATACCTCGGTGGGCAGCGTCCCTTCCCAGGAGCTTCCTCGACTGCATGAGAAGGTCAGGAGCTCCATGCTCTTCTGCTAAGCATCTATGTGTGCGACGCCCTTGAGGTACCCGTTGCACTCGCCAAAGTTAAGGGAGCGGAACCGGACGGGGCCCTTGCGGTGGTGGTTATGTCTGGCGGCATGTGCCATGGCCTCACCTTCGGCATCAGCCGATGCCGCCGAGCAGCCACAATAGCATTTGGAGTAGAAGCAGTCAGCAAATGTAATCATTAAGTTCATGGGGGAGCCCCCGTATGAACAATTTTTGTATCAATGAATACATCAATTCTGCTTTGTGATGGAATCACTATCCGTTCCTTGTTTTTTATCCTAGCATAGCTTTGTTTTTATCCTTTCTTTTTCACACCTATCTGTTCGTTCTATAGGCTGCAACTTTAAGAACCTGGGGGTGGCCGCAAGGCTTGGCTGCTCGTAACCGTGGGTCATGGCGGGGTGCGCTCGGTCGGGAGTAAAAACAAAGTCACGTAGGATAGTCAAAGGAATGGAATGCTCTTTTGTTCGAGTAAAAAGTTTTTACCATGTGACAGTAAAACAGAGAGGTAGTATTTAGTATTGTACCCTCATAGAGCCCTCGGGCGACCTAGGCTAAAAGTGTTTAGGCTGGGGTGCTTTTACAAGAGCAAGTGTTGAATAAAGCGGTAAGACCAAATTTAAGGGAAAACGACGCAGTTGTTCAATGTTCCAAGTGTTGGTGAGAACATTGCCATTGTCATCCTTCAGTCGGTAGGCGCCTAGTCGGATCACCTCAGTCACTGTATAGGGACCTTCCTATGGTGGAGTTTGTGTTTCTCCTTCATTGATTGGGTCCTCCAGAGTACGAGATCAGCGACTTCAAGGATCCTCCCCCTGATATTCCTTTCATGGTACATGCAGAGAGTTTGCTGGTAGTGGGCGGAGCAGATGATGGTCATCTCATGGGCCTCCTCGAGCAGGTCAACTATGTCTTGCTGAGCCTCCGTGGCTCGGTCACGGTCGAAAGCCTTCACTCTTAGGGCGCCATGGTCGAGGTCGGATGGTAGCACTGCTTTAGCTCCGTAGGCTAGGAAGAAGGGTGTGAACCCTATAGATTGGTTTGGGGTCATTCTCAGGCTCCAAAGGATCGCTGAGACCTCTGCAACCCATCACCCGGCGTACTTGTTGAGTCAGTCGAAGATGCATGGCTTAAGTCCCTGGAGGACCATGCCATTGGCACGCTCAACATAACCATTAGTATGTGGATGTCCGACTGAGGCCCAGTCGATCCTGATGCCGTATCCATCACTAAAGTCTAGGAACTTCTTCTCAGTAAAGTTAGTCCCATGGTCAGTGATGATACAGTTAGGAATGCCGAATCAGTAGATGATGTCGAGGAAGAATTTGACCGCCTCTTCTGAGCAGAAGTTGGTGATGGGCTTGGCCTCTATCCACTTGGTGAACTAGTCGACTGTTATGAGCAGGTGAGTGTGGCCACCTAGGCCCTTTTTGAGGGTTCCTACCATGTCGAGGCCCCAGACTGCGAATGACCAGGTGATGGGGATGGTGTGGTGGGCCAAGCATAGAATTGACATCCCTCACACCTGTAGATGACCTCCTCTGCATCTCGTAGTGCGGTGGGCTGGTAAAAACCTTGGCGAAAGGCTTTTCCATCTAGTGACCTTGGGGCCACGTGATGTCCGTAGATCTCGGCATGGACCTCGAGGAGAAGCTGCTTCCCCTAGTTGGTAGGGATGCACTTCATGAGCACCCCTGATGGACTCCATTTGTAGAGTTCATCACCGAACACGATGAAGGTCTTGGCACATCGAGCGATCCATCGGCTTCAGTCCTTTTGAGTGGGAGAACCTCCTCGAGGAGGTAGGCAAGTAGCAATGCTCGCTAGTTAGTTTGATCAAGTGGCAACACGACAATGTCAGCAGGCGATGTCGTCATGGAGCCACTGGGGTCGGAGCCCCAAGCGTCGACTTGGCATCGGGGTCGGAGCCCCCGGGTGCTGGCTTGGCATCAGGGTGTGTCTGGATCGAACCTTCCAAGACATGGGCGGATGGCTCGTGGAGATTGTTGATGAAGATCCCGCTCGAAGACGGATCCCGCCTGGCGTCCAATTTTGCGAGAAAATTGGCGACATCGTTGTCCTTTTGGGGGATGTGATGTTGCTCGATCCCCTAGAATTTGTCCTTGAGCTTGTGCACCTCCTAGCAGTATGCTGCCATGAGGGGGTTTTTGTAGGAGGACTCCTTCATGACTTGGTCAATGACCAACTCCGAGTCATCATGGATGTAGAGTCACGTAGCGCCAAGCACGATGGCGATGCGTAGCCCATTGATGAGGGCCTCATATTCCGTGATGTTGTTTGAGGCCGAGAAATGGAGGCGGATGGCATAGCGGAGCCTACTCCTATCTAGGAAGATCAGAACCACTCTAGCCCCTAAGCCGGGTGCCATTACGGACCCGTCGAAGTACATTGTCTAGTACTCGTGGGTGATGTCTAGGGTTGGTAGCTGGACCTCCGTCCATTGAGCGACAAAATCCATGAAAGCCTAAGATTTAATAGTGGTATGGAGGATATACCTGATGTTGTGGCCCATGAGTTCGAGTGCCCACTTGGAGATCCGTCCTGCGGCATTATGGTTGCGGACGATGTCCCTGAGCGGGTATGAAGTGACGACCGCGACTTCGTGGTCGGTGAAGTAGTGCAGGAGCTTTTGGGTCGCCATCAACATGATGTATAGGAGTTTTTGCACATGGGGGCACCAGACCTTGGGGTCGGTGACTACCTCCTCGACAAAGTATATGGGTCGCTGGACCTTAAGGTGGTGTCCTGGCTCCTCCCTTTCGATGACCAGGGCGGCACTCACCATATGGTTGCTTGCTGTGACATAGAGGAGGAGGGGTTCTCCCCGTTCAGGAGTGATGAGGATTGGGGCTGATGTCAGTGACGCTTTGAGGCTCTCTAGAGCCTGCTGAGCTTCCTTAGTCTAGACGAAGGCATCCGTCTTTTTGAGGAGCTTGTAGAGTGGCATCCCCCGTTTGCCGAGCTAGGAGATGAATCGGCTCAGGGCAGCTAGACAGCCAGTGAGCCTTTGTATGCCCTGAACATTGCATATGGGGCCCATGTTGGAGATGGCCATGATTTTTTTGGGGTTTGCCTCGATGCCATGTTTGGCACAATGTATCCAAGCAGCTTCCCCTTCGGAACCCTAAAAACACATTTCTCGGGATTCAATGTGATGTTGAACCTTTAGAGGTTCGTGAATGTTGCGGCCAAGTTTGTGATCAGGTCAGAAGCTTAAGCCGTTTTGACCACTATGTCATCAACATAGACGGCGATTGTTGGTTTTGGCCGCTCGGCTTGATCAGGCTGATCGAGCAGGTCGATTTGGTCGGCAAAGCTAGTTTTGACCACTATGTCATCAACATAGATGGCCGTTTTGACCACTATGATGACACAATGATTTTTATCAAGGTTCACTTGCTTGCCGTTAAGCTAGTCCTCATTGTGGCAATTCACTCACTTAGAGGTTCATGCGCTAATTGGCATCACATGCCAAACCCTCAATAGGGTGCCGCACAACCAACATAAGATAAGGATGACACAAGCCATGAGCAATCCACTAGAGTACCTTTTGGTTCTCCGCTAGGGAAAGGTCAAGAACCACTCACAATAACCATGATCGAAGCCGGAGACAATCACCAACCTTCGCTCGACGATCCTCTCTGCTCCAAGGTGGCAGCAACCACCAAGAGTAACAAGTGAATCCCATAGCAAAACACGAACACCAAGCGCCTCTAGATGCAAACACTCAAGCAATGCACTTAGATTCACTCCCAATCTCACAAAGATGATGAATTAATGATGGAGATGAGTGGGAGGGCTTTGGCTAAGCTCACAAGGTTTCTATGTCAATGCAAATGGCCAAGAGGTGAGCTAGAGCCGGCCATGAGGCTTAAATAGAAGCCCCCATGAAATAGAGCAGTTGTACCCCTTCACTGGGCACAACTCAGGGTGACCAGATGCTCCAGTCAGATCGACCGGACGTAGGACCCCAGCGTTCAGTCACCTGATGCTTGCCACGTGTCATCGGCTTCAAATGTTGATCGCCCAATCTCAACGACCATCGGTACATTTAAGTAGTGATCGGATGCGCTGCTCAAAGTGACTGGACGCACCAACACCAGCGTCTGGTCATTTCCAGTAAGGTTCTAGAGACAAAAAATCATGATGTTCGGTCACTCAATGTCTCCCCTATGCGCTACATATGTCATCATACATCATACTAACCGAACTCAGGCCCTGAGCGTCCAGTGATTTCTCGCGCCAGCGCCTGGTCATGTGATCGAAACCGCACACTCACTGCTGCCACTGACCGGACGCGCCGGTCCAGTTGAGTCCAGCGTCCGGTCCACTCTGTGAGACCTTGTCTTTTCTATATAGGACGTCGGTGGTAAAGTTCCTAACCCTTGCTCAAATGTGCCAACCACCAAGTGTATCACCTTGTGCATATGTGTTAGCATATTTTCACAAACATTTTCATGGGTGTTAGCACTCCACTACATCCTAAATATATATGCAATGAGTTAAGCATCTAGTGGCACTTTGATAACCGTATTTTGATATGAGTTTCACCCCTCTTAATAGTACGGCTATCGATTCTAAATATGATCACACTCACTAAGTGTCTCGATCACCAAAACAAAATGGCTCCTACCATTTATACCATTGCCTTGAGCCTTTTGTTTTTCTCTTTCTTCTTTTCAAGTCCAAGAACTTGATCATCACCATGGCATCACCATCATCATGTCATGATCTTCATTTGCTTCACCACTTGGAATGTGCTACCTATCTTATGATCACTTGATAAACTAGGTTAGCACTTAGGGTTTCATCAATTCACCAAAACCAAACTAGAGCTTTCAGCGTTTCACCGCTCCCCTCGATGGTTCGGCCGGGGCCTGTGTCACCTGCCCTCACCGCCGCCCAATGGACGTCATCATCATGCCGGGCCTAATGCTAGTTGTTAATGATGTTGTGCGCGTCTTGGTGCGAACTAAGCTATTCGCGTACCGGCGGTCGGTGTGGAGCAGGTGCTAGGTAGGACCATGGCACAACTGTGGCCTCCTATGCCACGCTTGGTGGCTGTAGCGGTGAGTGGATGGAGCGATCCATCTGGTGCGTCCCCGCTCCCCTGGTGGGGAGAGAGGTCGCGAGTTGGAGTCGCGATGCGGAGCTCTCTGCCTGTTGAACGACGGCGGCTTCCACCAGCACCTAGAGGTTTTGGTGTACCGCCCGCTCCTGGGGGTCGACGGGCTTGAGAACGCAACACAGAAGCATTGCCGCAGCGGTGATGTTCTGGCTAGCCCAAGCGAACCATGGGGGATCATTCCCCCCATCTATGATGTCGCGCTAGACCTGGCTGGTGCGACCCCGGGTGCCGCTCATCGTGATGCGCCGAGCGTGCGGGTGCAGGTGGCTGCTGGTTCTGGTACCTTTGTCGTAGCTCCCTGCCATGCGCCTAGGCACACGCGAGGGCTCCACGCAAGGGTCTGGAGGGGTGTGAGTCTACAAGGACTCCGCTAACACCGGTGGCTGTCTCAGAGCGTCTGCCATAGCGCACTCCTAGGACAAAAGTGGCTAGGTGCCACGTCGCCGATGCTGGAGCCATCGCTCTCAACATCGTCATCCATGAGTTCGTGGAAACAGGTGGGGGGCATGGGTCACCATCCCCACAAATTTGGATGTGAGAGGGGGCAGCGCCAACATCCTTTGGAGCCCTCGGGCACACACATCCATGGGGGACATGAGGCCATAGGGGAACCAGTCGCATGACAATCGTGGTAGGGACACCATGGTCCCTCCGGAGAATCAGCGAAAGATAGTAAATAGCGAGTAAATAATAGCATGTACATTACTCATAGTGGGGTTTGAGCAGAGCGTTTGCTCGGAATGAAGCGCAGGCGCCTTGTCATTGAATTCATCGTGTGTCCCGGAGCGGATGGAGGGCGCCCCTCCGACGGGTGCCGGATGGGTGCCTCCTTGCGGAGGTGTAGTACGCCAAGCCGGTCGGCGACGAAGTCCTGGCTTCCAAAGAGGAAGGCCTGGGACGGCTCGAAGATGGGTGGAACCTACATCACAATAGGTGGGAGTGCGGAAAACTCCAGTGAGCCGAAGCGAGTCATATCGCTTGAGCCCACCATGGGGATGGTGGCGGAAAAGTGGGCCATCCGATGACCAAAAGTGTGAACGTACATCGTCTTCCCCACGGACGGCGCCAACTGTCAGTGCAGAAAGTGACCAACACATAAATATTTGTAGTTTTGTTGTACATTGTGATCGGATGTAGCCTAGCACTCAATGACACAGGGTTTATACTGGTTCAAGCAACGTGCCCTATGTCCAGTTTGAGTGGGTCGGTGACTTTATTCCTGAACCTAGGTGCTTGAAGTTTGCTGTGGGGTTACAAATAGAAGGGAGAAAGATAGGGGGTACAAGAGGTCCGGTCGGGCTCTGGTATGAAGGCCCGAGAGTGACGGGAGCTTCCCTATGTGCTAAGTGTTCGAGCATGCGCTCTGTGTAGCTTTAGAGTGTCTAAAGCTATAACGGATGAATCGATGTAAGTGAACTGAGGGATCTCCCTGTTGGGAGAGAGCGCATCCCCTTTTATAGATGAAAGGGATGGCCTTACAAGTGAGAGAGAGAGTGTACGTATGCTAAGTCTTGTTGCTGACATCGTCGGGTACAAGATAATTGTAGGCGCCCATAACACTGTTAATGTCAGATGCATGTGGGAGGTTGTGTCATCTTCTTCTGGTATGGCAGACGTCGGTGCCTGCCATACTGTTGATGCCCAGAGGCATGCAAGAGGTTTTACTATGTTCATCTGGTATGGGAGTTTGCGGGCGCCCACAACACTATAGGGCAAATGTCGGCGCCCACAACACTACTTGGGTTCTGACACGCCTGGAAGGTTGCAGGGCACTCTTCTGACATGTCATGTTGGTACTGTCCTGTAGGTGCGCAGTGTATGGTCCTCGGTATTGCTGTTGACTTTGAGCGTCCTGCCTTACTTGCTCTGCCCGTTTCCTGGTCCTCACCGAGCGGGCGTCCCCGGTCGGTTGGTCCCAGTCGGCTTCGACTATGCCAGTCAGAGAAGGGTTGTAAGCAGAGGTTTGGTGTATCCTCGGTCGGAGACGCGGGTCGTAGCCGGAAGCGGTGTTTGGCCAGGCCTTCTGGACGGAGAGGCGGACCAAAGCCGAAAGCGAGCGCTGTTCCTTTTTAGCGAGGCCTTCCAGTTGGAGATTGGATCACCTTTCTAGCTTGTCGTTTTAGGTGTTTGGGCCGGCCCAGGAGTTGCGCGTCATCCGCAATGTTGTCTGCCGGGCCGAACCTTTGATGGGAAGCCGGTCCATGAGGTACCCCGGGTTATGAACCCGACAGCGACCGACCACGCATCCAGCTCCAAGAAGCCGCATGCTTCCTTGGCAGTGTCCTACGCGAGTCCTTCACTCGAAGCTCCACCCTAATGCCTCCATCCTTGTCACATTTCGCTCCCTCACCTCTGCCTTCGCTTCCAAATCCAAGGCTAACGCCCAGTCCCTCGCAGACCACTACCCCTTTGTGGACCTTGTCTCCTTGCACATCGTGGTGGCCGACCAAGCGGCCACCATGGCTGGTCGTGCCCTGACAACCCATGAAGATAGAGACAACTCTAGAGAGAGGAAGAGAGAGATTGTGTGGAGGACTGACAAGTGGGGTCCTTATGTTTGCTAGAAGGAGATAGAAGGATAGGGGGGCATTTCCGTACATACGAAAATACAGAGTTGTTCGTATGCTGAACATAGGTCCAAAGACTCAATGGATGTACAAAGTGGCGTATTTCAGACTCTAAGAGAATTGTAGTGGGGTTATCTTTGTTAGGTGAGGAGTAGTGGTGTTTCTTAAAAAGGTTGAAATTAATGACATGTTTCTAATTAACCCTAGTTTTTGTGTGTTACTGTGTGCTTTCTTACTGGCATTTCCCACGCTTTAATTTTATAAAACTACACGCCATTTTCGCCCCGTTCGCTGGTCTGGTCCGGCTGACTAGCCGGCTGCTCCTCCTCACAACAACCAGCCAGTTTCAGCCGCTACAGTATTTCTCTCTCACAACAACCAGCCAGTTTCAGACAAGTTTTAGACCAGCCAAGTTTCTCTCCAACGAATTAATGAAGAGCTACCTGCTTCCACAATTTTCTAGGAAAGATACGAAAGCTTTATTTTTTAATGACGTTTTGGTCTTCTCTAACTCGTTTTTTAATGTTTTTTCCTTTTAATGAAGAATTTGGTTCGTCGTAGGCATTTCCTGTTTTTATCACTTTGGCAGCCGCCGATGTGTATATCTTGGACGTACATCATCACCACTTCACCAGCTTACAACAAGAAAAAGAAAAGGGAGAAGAACAAAGTGAGCTGAAATATTGGGCCCGCTCTCGCGTTATCAAGATAGCCTTAATAGTGGTACGCTATCCTTTTAATTATTGAATGATTAATTAGTTAGAGAAGTCTGCCCCACACGCATTGCCAAATTGGTGTTTCCTTTATGCGCAAAGGGGTGGAGATATTTTCTTTGAATGTGTGGTTGCAACCAATGGACTGATATGTAGCCCAATTTGTCAAACTCGCCATTTGTTTTTGTTACAAATAACCTATTAAATTTTGAAATGTACTACAATAGATTTATTTGTCATATATTCCTTGTCACAGCAAGCCTAGCTGCATGCTCATCAGATGCTTGTGCATTTCGTTTTCACGAGGGAACAGTCTATATGTGGCATTCACTACTACATAAATATTTTGTAGGGGCGGCTCCAGATGATTTGTAGGGACGGTTTGACCAACGACCCCTATCAAAACGTGGCTCCAAATCATACATTTGTAGGAGCGGTTCCCAGACCGCCCTTACAAGTCAATTTGTAGAGGCGGCTGGTGTATCAGCCGCCCCTATAAATCATTTTATAGGGGCGGCTGGCAACACCAGCCGCCTCTACAAAATTGATTTGTAGGGGTGGTTGTAGTACCAGCTGCCCCTATAATACCTATTTGTAGGGGCGGTTCAGTCTAGAACCGCCCCTACAATACATTTTTCTGCAGAAAAATTTAAATTTACAATTCAAATTCGACCGGAACACACACACAGATATATATATATATATATATATATATATATATATATATATATATATATATATATATATATATATAGAACAACTACTCTATAGCTGGCTACAAAATAACTTATTCTGTAGCCACCTTGAGTTACTATAATTACTATGTTAATTTATGATATTATAGTAACTACTTACTAAGTGGTTTACTATAACGTTATGGTAAATATCCCTATGTGTTATAGTAACCCAACTATAGTAAATATATATTGACATTATCGTAAATTAGTATATAAAATTATGGTAAATGGAGGTGGCTACAGAATAACTTATTCTGTAGCTGGCTACTGAATAGCCTCTCCCTATATATATATATATATATATATATATATATATATATATATATATATATATATATATATATATATATATATATATATATATATAGAACTACTATCCTATAGCTGGCTACAGAATAACTTATTCTATAGCCACTTTGAGTTATGATAATTACTATGTTAATTTACGAGATTATAGTAACTCCTTACTAAGTGGTTTAATATAACGTTATGGTAAATATCCCCATGTGTTATAGTAACCCAACTATCGTAAATATGTATTGACATTATGGTAAATTAGTATATAAAATTATAGTAAATGGAGGTGGCTACAGAATAACTTATTTTGTAGCCGGCTACTGAATAGTCTCTCCCTATATATATATAATTCAAATCTGATCAGAACATATATAATTGAAAATATGACCACAAGCACAAGAGTATTATATAAACTACAATTACAAGTCCAATAAACAAGAATATATACAATCCATTATTAAATAGACACCCTGATTCCTAGAATTTTCTAACGTTGTACCATGTCCTCGGAGTAGTGCAGATCATTCATTTCATATGCTAAAGTGTCATAGATGTAGCACAATGTATTTACTAGTGCACTCTCCCTTGCTTCACAAGATCGTTCACAAGGTCTACTGACGATGATCAGCATTGGTCGAGAACCTTCACTCCTAGTCACAAGAATTTTTACCTGGATTCCCTCTGAAGTGAGAACAGGGCCACCATATTCCCATTTATAACGACCCAAGTGATACATGGCCTGGTTTAAAATGGCTTCAAAGCTACAACTTACGTATGTTACGTCGTTCTCCTGAATCTGTAAGTGTTGGAAAAAATGTGGTTATCAGAAAAGCCAATTCGACATTGCTTGATTCGACCATCTATAGGGAATGTATCAACATTGAGGAAATCAACCGCAAAATTTAAGAGTGTCTCTCTAAACCATGGTATAGGATGAATTGCCTACATTTAAGAATTATATATATCAGAACAAAATATCTATAGAGGTGTCTTTAAACATGTTACTTACTATGCTTGGATATGGGTGGTTTGCCCTCCCCAATGCTGGTTGGAAGTCCAGCTCATACACATAATTATTTGGCAGATCTGTCGAAGGGAGTTCAGCCATATCTTCTCCTAAATTTATGTCAAGGAAAACAGTTGAAAGCATCTAGGCCCCTAGCTGGGTTTCGGTGATTAATGACAATACATGATTACTGTGACTAACGTGTGTTTTGCAGAGGCAATTAAGTTAGGTCACGATAATGGAGATCGATTGGACTATCATGATGGTCATGCCCCTACGATGGAAATCATTTCGATTTTCAAAGGATGGACGGCAAGGATAAGAATGGACTAGTTCTAAGTGTCGATTGGAGTTGGAGTGACACTTAGAGTAGTTTAGGACTTTGTTTTTCCTTTGGTCGTACTATTAAGGGGGGTACGGATGGATAGCTTGACCTAGGTGATTCTAGTGGGTTAGGTGTGGTGCACACTTGCTAAAACTAGCGCTAGGTAGCTCCAAAATAGTCCTTAGATCCAATGGAGCAAACTTCATTCACATATTATCGAGAGTTGGAAGTGAATGGAGGGTCAAATACTGACCGGACGCTGGCTTCGGTGTGACCGGACGCTAGCTCAGAGTTCGGTCAGTTCATTTGATCAAGGTGAAGTCATCTGGAAGTGACCGAACACTGAGAAGTGAAGTGACCGGACACTGAAGGCCAGCATCCAGTCGACATCAGTAAGGTTCCAGTAAGGGTAAATTGTGACCGGTCGCGTCCGGTCAGTGTTGACTGGACACTGGCCAGCGTCCGGTCACACTATAAACACTGGGTTTCAGGGTGAACTGACCGGCGCGTCCGGTCAACATGACCGGAGCATTTGGTCACCCCGCAGAGGCACATAACAGTTCGTTTTTCAGCCCATGTTATAAATACCACCTCCATTCATGTGTGGGGGTACTTTTGCTCATTCCAACAGCTGAGAAACACGTTTGAGAGTGCCAAGAAGAGCAAGGTCCTAGTGAGGTGATTGAGATTTGATAATCCCAAAGAGAGCCCTCATTAGTGAAGCAAGAGTAGCAAAGTGTGCATCCACCCTTCTCATTAGGCTTGTCGTGGTCAAGTGAGAGTTCGTGCTTGTTACTCTTGGTGATCGCCATCACCTAGACAGCTTGGTGGTGATTGGGAGTTTGGTGATCATCCGACGGAGCTTGTGGGTGACCCAACTCAAGTTGTGAGCAGTTGTGGGTGATTCACCGCAATGGAGTGTCAAAGAATCAACCCGTAGAGAGCACTTGATCCTTGCATGGATCAAGGGGGTGCTACACCCTTGCGCGGGTGCTCCAACGAGGACTAGTGGGGAGTGGCGACTCTCCGATACCTCGGCAAAACATCGCCGCGTTCCTTCTCCTCTCTTTACTTTAAGCATTTACTTTGAGCAATTCAATACTTGTCTTTTACATTCCTAGAATTGCCATGCTAGAGTAGGATTGGAACTTAGGGTGCTAAACTTTTGTGCGTTAGATCAATAGAAACACATTCTAGGCACAAGGGATTAATTGGGCTAACCATAGGATTTGTTTATTGCAAAGATATTTGTAATTAGCCCAATTCACTCCCCTCTTGGGCATCTTGATCCTTTCAATTGGTATCAGAGCCTTGTGCTCACATATTTAGGCTTAACCGCCTAGAGCAAGATGTCTCACGGGGATGGACCTCCTCCTATCTTTGAGGGAGATGATTTTCCTTACTGGAAAATTCGCATGGAGGCGTATCTAGAAGCTCTAGATGTTGGTATTCTTAGAGCCACCTCACATGGATTCCCAAAACCTCGGGATGCTACTCACCTACAAGGCGATGAGGTGAACTATGAGAAGTGGAATGCAAAGGCTCGAAACACTATCTTTAGAGGCATTTGCAAAGATGTGTTCAATCGGGTGAGGAACCACAAAGACGCCCATGCACTATGGTCGGACGTTTGTGCGCTCCATGAGGGAACTAAGAGTGAGCATGAGGAACGCTATCACCTTGTCATGAAAAAGCTAAACTCTTTTGAAATGCTTCCTAAAGAATGTGCTAATGAGATGTATTCACGTTTGAATGTTCTTGTAGAGGAAGTCAATGGGCTTGGACTCACTCAAATGCAACCATCCGATGTTGTAAGAAAGATTTTGAGTGTCCTCCCTATTGATAAATATGGGCATATTGTGACCGTGCTTCATCAAGGTGATCTTTCCACCGCTACACCGACACAAATCTTGGGAAAGATCAATGCTCATGAGATGTACATGCACATCACGCCACAAGATGGCTCGTCCTCTACCAAGAAGAAAGATAAGGACTTAGTATTCAAAGCTAGCCAAGAGAATGGTAAAGCAAGACTTGAGTATGAAAGCTCAAGTGATGATGAAGTTGATGATGAAAGTCTTGCTCTCATGGTGAAGAAGACCGCCAAGATGCTAAAGAAGCTCAACAAGAGTGGCATCAAGTTTGATGGCAAGAAGAAGAAGTTCTTCACTAGCTCTAGAAGGAAGCCAATCTCCGAGATGGATTGCTTCAATTGTGGAGAACTTGGTCATCTAGCACACCAATGCACTAAGCCCAAGAAAGACAAGTTAAAGAACAAATACAAGGGCAAGAAAGATGACTCAAGTAATGAAGAAGAAGAAGAGAAGAAGAAGAACAAGCCATACAAGAAGAGAGATGGCAAGAAGGACTTCCACAAGAAGAAGAAGAGTGGAAAGGCATACATTGTCGGTGATTGGCTCACGAATATTGATTCATCTAGTGCCTCATCTGATGATGATAGTGACAACGAGAAGGTGGCCGCAATTGTTATCGACTCTTCATCATCTTCACCGCCACCACCGCCATCATCCTCTACACACCTATGCCTTATGGCCAAGGGTGACCGCAAGGTATCTAATAATGATGATAGTAGTGATAATGAGCATGCTAGTGATGATGATAGTGATAGTGATGATGATGAATATGAATCACCTTCTTATGATGATCTTGCTAGATTGCTAAAACAATACACTAAGATCATTATAAAAACTAGAGCTAAAAAATGAAAAGCTAGAAGCTAAAAATGATTCTCTTTTAGCTAAATGTGATATAGCGGAAAAGGCTAGTGTTGAGCTTAAAGAAGCAAATGATGCTATATCATCCAAACTCAAGGAGCTCAAATCCTCTAAGAAAGAGCTTAAAGAAAAACATGATAAACTTGAGAGGACACATAATGAGCTCATCACAAGCCACAACAAGCTAAGAGAAGAATATACTACTCTTAAGGTTAATCATGATAATCTTGTTATTGCTCAAGAATTCTTATCCAATGAGCCACATGATGCTACTAACGATGTTGTTAAGATTGATATAGCTACATCATGTGATGACTTGATTATTGAGAGCATTGAGCAAAGTTCTAGTAGCAAGGGCAAGCAAGTGGTTGAAGCCAATGATTATGATGAGTTTGTCAAGCTCAAGAATGACAATGAAAAGCTCAAGAAAGATCTTGAAGAACTCAAAACCACCAAGTCTATTGTGCTAGAAATTATTGTTCATGATGATGGTTTGATCCTTGAGAATGAGAAGCTCAAAGATGAGAACAAGAAGCTCAAGGAAGAGAAAAACAATGATGCTCTCAAGGAAGAAAACAAGAAGCTCAAGTTGGAGAAAGAGCATCTTAAGATTGGATTGAGCAAGTTCACTAGAGGCAAGCATCTTCAAAGTGAGCTACTAATAAACACCGTCATGAAGATGGATAGAAGTGGCATTGGGTACTTGGCAAACCAAGAAAAGAAGGCTCAAGCTCAACAACAACATAAGTCCAAGCCAAAGCCAAAGAGATGTTTTGAGTGTGGACAAGAAGGCCACTTTGCTCATGAGTGCCAAACTCCACCACCACAACCCTTGCCCAAGCATGCTAGACCTTTTGCCTTCAATGCTCACTACATGCTTAGAAAGGATTCTAGTAGAAAGATGAAAGTGATGTTCTTAGGACCTCCCAACAAAAATAGGTCTAAGAAAATTTGGGTTGCAAAGTCACTTGTTGAGAAGGTGAAGGGCTCTCAACAAGTTTGGGTTCCTAAAGCTTGATCTCTTGTGTGTTGGTGAACTACAAGACCGGTGGAAGTCATTGGGTTATTGATAGTGGTTGCACACAACATATGACCGGTGATCCTTGTATGTTCACCTCACTAGATGAAGAAGTAGATGGACAAGAAAGAATCACATTTGGAGATAACTCAAAGGGCAATGTCAAAGGATTGGGCAAAGTGGCTATATCAAATGATCATTCCATCTCCAATGTGCTATATGTTGCTTCATTGAGTTTCAACTTGCTATCCGTTGGACAATTGTGTGATCTTGGCTTCCAATGCTTGTTTACCGAGAAGGAGGTTGTTGTATCCAAGAAGGATGATGATCATGTGATATTCAAAGGATTTAGATACAACAACCTATATCTAGTGGACTTCACCTCCGAAGATGCAAACTTGAAGACATGCCTATTCACCAAAACAACACTTGGGTGGCTATGGCATAGAAGACTTGCTCATGTTGGGATGAGCTCACTCAAGAAGCTAATGAAGAATGATTTGGTGAGAGGGTTGAAGGATGTGAAGTTTGAGAAGGACAAGCTTTGTAGTGCATGTCAAGCCGGCAAGCAAGTTGCAAATACCCATCCAACAAAAGCTTTCATGTCAACCGCACGAGTGCTAGAACTCCTTCATATGGATTTATTTGGACCAACAACATACAAGAGTTTGGGAGGAAATCTTTATTGTCTTGTAATTGTTGATGACTATTCAAGGTATACACGGGTATTCTTCCTTCATGACAAATCTGAAGTTGCATCTTGTTTCAAGAAGTTTGCCAAGAGAGCACAAAATGAATTTGAAGTGAAGCTTAAGAAGATAAGAAGTGACAATGGGAAGGAATTTGACAACACAAACATAGAAGCCTATTGTGATGAAGTTGGGATCAAGCATGAGGTCTCCGCAACATATACTCCCCAACAAAATAGTGTAGTTGAGAGGAAGAACCGGACATTGATCACTCTTGCAAGAACAATGCTTGATGAGTACAACACCCCCAAAGCTCTATGGGCGGAAGCTATCAACACCGCATGCTATGCATCAAACTGCCTATTCCTTCAAAAGTTCCTTGGCAAGGCACCTTATGAGTTGCTCAATGGGAAGAAGCCGGACGTCT
Organism: Miscanthus floridulus; assembly: GCF_019320115.1. NCBI lineage: Eukaryota > Viridiplantae > Streptophyta > Magnoliopsida > Poales > Poaceae > Miscanthus > Miscanthus floridulus. The sequence goes on from NC_089594.1 coordinate 30,086,068, forward strand.
CCTTCTTTAGGGTGTTTGGTTGCAAATGCTACATCTACAAGAAGCGCTAACACCTAGGGAAGTTTCAAAGACGTTGTGATATTGGTTTTCTTGTTGGTTACTCATCAAAGTCCAAAGCATATAGAGTATTTAATCATGCCACTGGCTTGGTTGAAGAAACATATGATGTGGAATTTGATAAATCTAACAGCTCCCAAGGAGCACATGAGAATCTTGATGATGTAGGTGATGAACCATTGAGGGAGGCTATGAAGAACATTCCGGTTGGAGACATCAAGCCTAAAGATGATGAAGATGATGTACAAGTGATTGATCCACCTTCTTCATCAAGTGTGCCACAAGATGGTGATAAAGATGAGAGAGTAGAAAATGAAGACACTCATGTCTCCCATGATCAAATGGTGGTACAAGCACAAGATGTTGATGCTCCACAATCTCCTCCTCAAGTGGTCAATAGAAGAAATACACCTCTACTACAAGATCATCCACAAGATCTCATCATAGGGAGTCAATCAAAGGGTGTAATGACTCGCTCAAAAAAACTTGCTTCATCTATTGCTCATCACTCTTTTGTCCCTTGCTTTGAGCCTACTAAGGTAGAAGAAGCTCTTCAAAATCTAGATTGGATAAATGCAATGCATGAAGAGTTGAACAACTTCACCCACAATGAAGTTTGGACTCTTGAAGAGCGGCCCAAAGGTGCAAGAGTCATTGGAACAAAATGGGTGTTCTGAAACAAGCAAGATGATCAAGGCATTGTTGTGAGGAACAAGGCAAGACTAGTGGCAAAGGGGTTCTCTCAAGTTGAAGGTTTGGACTTTGGAGAGGCCTTTGCACCGGTTGCAAGATTAGAAGTCATCCGTATCCTCCTTGCATATGCATCACATCATGAAATGAAATTTTATCAAATGGATGTGAAAGGTGCATTTTTAAATGGTTTTATTAATGAACTAGTCTATGTTGATCAACCTCCTGGGTTTGAAGACCCTAGATATCCTAATCATGTTTATAGGTTGTCCAAGGCATTATATGGGCTTAAGCAAGCCCCAAGAGTTTGGTATGAGCGCCTTCGGGACTTCCTCATTGAGAAGGGCTTCACCATTGGGAAGGTCGACACCACACTATTCACCAAGAAGCTTGATGGGCATATCTTCATTTGTCAAGTGTATGTTGATGATATCATCTTTGGATCATCAAATGAAGATTCTTGTAAAGAGTTTGGTGAATTGATGTTGAAGGAGTTCGAGATGTCAATGATTGGAGGGCTTACATTCTTTCTTGGTTTTCAAGTCAAGCAAATGAGAGAAGGGATTTTCATCTCTCAAGAGAAATATACAAATGATCTTCTCAAGAGATTCAAGATGGATGAATGCAAGCCAATCAAGATACCAATGCCAACTAATAGACATCTCGACCTAGATGAGGGAGGTAACCCGGTTGATCAAACTCTCTACCGCTCTATGATTGGTAGCTTATTATATTTGACCGCATCTAGGCCCGACATCATGTTTAGTGTGTGTATGTGTGCTAGATTTCAAGCTAATCCTAAGGAAACCCATTTGATTGCCATTAAAAGAATCCTTAGGTATCTTAAGCACACACCAAGCATTGGTCTTTGGTATCCCAAAGGAGCTATATTTGAGTTAGTTGGCTATTCCGATTTGGATTATGCCGGTTGCAAAGTTGATAGAAAAAGCACATCTGGAGGGTGCCATTTGCTTGGTAGATCACGTGTGTCTTGGTCCTCCAAGAAATAAAATAGTGTGGCTTTGTCCACCGCTGAAGCAGAATACATTGCCGCGGGTGCTTGTTGTGCACAAATACTTTACATGAAACAAACTTTGCTAGACTATGGTGTAGTTCTAGATAAAGTACCTCTTTTGTGCGACAATGAAAGTGCGGTAGAACTTGCAAATAATCTGGTTCAACACTCTTGCACCAAGCACATAGATATCAGCCATCACTTTCTTAGAGATCATGTTGCTAAAAATGATATATCACTAGAAGGTGTAAGGACCGAGGATCAATTGACGGATATCTTTACTAAACCGCTAGATGAGGCAACATTTTGTAGATTGCGGAATGAGCTCAATGTTCTTGATTTTAGTAACTTCACTAAAAAATGAGCTTGTGTTGTCCCTTCCATTGCATTGTAATATACAATAGGTTCAATGTTTTGTAATGCATATAGGGCTTGTCTAACATGGTTAAGATAACCGCCGAAAAGCGTGTGAAGAAGCTTAACCTTGGATCAAACTTGACAAGCAACTAGATTTATTTTCAAGTATTGCATTGCATATGCATGGTTGTTGTTTGTCGTTTGTCTTCAATTGCCCTCTTATTGCCTTTTTTCTTAAAAAGAATTATAGCCTAAGGCAAAATATTTTGAAAAACTTGAGGGTTTGAGAGGTCACTCACATCAGTCCCAATTGGTGTTTATTTGATCTTATTTAAGTTGGGACTTGATTAGGAACAGGTAGCACGAAGGACTTTGAAGATTCGCTGGAAAAGGAGTGACCGGACTCTGCACCGGACTCTAATGTCCAGCGTCCGGTCAATTCACAGGAGGTGAACAGCTACCGAGAAGGAGTGACCGGACGCTGAAATAGTGTTTTCCCAGCGTTTGGTCATATGGAGCTTCAGCGTTCGGTCGAGCAAGAAGGCATCAAGGCAAGGTGACCGGACTCTGGATGCGTCCGGTCGGTGTCCACCGGACGCGTCCGGTCGCGATTACAGAGGATTTGGACCTCTCTGGAATCGACCGAACGCTGGGTGGCAGCGTCCAGTCGCTGCCACCAGAGCGTCCGGTCAATAGGAAACATGCGGGACTTAGTTTCTTTTCTCTGTTTCCTTTTCTGACTCGCTAGGGGCCACTATTTAATCGCAGCGTTCGATCCTCAATCGCATCTGCCGTCATCGCCGCCGCACCTCCGCGCTCCACCGCACGTCGCTATTCCCACGCTGCCAGTAGCTTCCTGCGCTACCTCTGCTATTTCTCATGCCTCGCCAGCAGTGCTACCGTCTCCGTGCATCACCCGCTGCCCCACACGCCACCCGCTGCTCCATCGCCCATACGCTGTGCTCCAGTGCTCACGCTGCCGCGCCACCTTGCAGCGCCGCCGCTTGCCCTAGCACCGACATCGTCCCATGCTCTAGTGCCACCGCCAGATCCATCCAGTGCCAAGTTGTGATGTTTGAACCTAACCCTAGCCTCGCATTTTGGTGGTTCCCCGCACGTCGTTTCTCTTCTCCTTGGATCACCGGTTCGTCAGGTAGCAAGCCATCGTTTCAATTTTGTACCTAATTGCTTGCTTTCTTAAGGTTTCATATCTCTAGATGCATAATTAAAATTATTTATATTTCCTGATCTATTCCATTGTGCAACGAGTTGGTGTTGTTGAGGTTTCAGTGGCAGTTGTCAGTTAACTTGGGGTCAAGCACGTGAGTACAGATCGAGGCCAAACCTCGGAAGTGATAGTCGACAGTTGTCTCTTGTCAGCGACAGTTGTTCTCTTTAGGTCCAATCGATGGTTCACATCAAGAATGTTGGGGGCGGTCTGGGTGATGAGGATTCAAGGCGTCTGCCTTACCTGCCTGTAGATCCTAAAGGCAAGGCGACGAAGAAGACTGCAATAAAGAAGCACAAGTATCTAGATGTAGAGACAACTAGAGCAGCCGTAGTTGCAAAGGCTGTAGAGCATGCTAAGAGAGGAGGTGCTCACAGTGGAGTTAGGATTGCAGATTAGCTTTCACTAGAAGCAAGGGCTACACATGAGCGGGTTGAGTGCCTTCATGGTGGTCCACCTGGGATTCTCATGATTGGAGGACGGCATGTTGCCATTGATGAGGGTCAGCCTCAGGGGGAGTCACAGTAGTAGGCACCGTCAGTAGAGCCGACTCAGGAGGGACAGCAGGCCAAGGAGACAGAGCAGGCACCTCAGCCATAGCTTCGCTGCTCTAGTCGTTCTCATGCTCCAGTCACGCCGAGGGTAGATACATAGCGGAAGGGTTCTCGTCCACCGCCCAGACCACAGGGTCCGCCTCCTGTGACACACTTGGACTTGAGGGCCACCACGGCCAAGCAGGTGCAACAACTCAGGTTTGTGGAGTTTGAGCAGTGGTTCCCACCGAGGAGGGATGACAGAGCATCAGAGGACTTCTACACACCACTCCAGGAGGATTTCTACAATGCATATCTTAATAGTGGAGCTGTATTCAAACCTCATAGGGTGTGCAACATTGAGTCTATAGTTGCAGTAGTTGGAGAGCACATTCGCCCCTACCTTACATACTTGCCAGGGCTGACATACTTGATTGGATGGATAGGATTATATGTTCCATCTTGGGTCCATCAATTCTATGCTACTCTATGGATTGACCCGCAGCACAGATACATTCACTTTGCATTCAGAGGTAGGGATTATAGGCTACCGAGCACTAGAGTCAGGGAGTTACTCAGGCTTCAGGAGCAGCCTGTCAGGTTACATGATGTTTGCTATGGATAGACAACGCCTCCCAGATGCCCTCATGGCGGTATGGTGCCTTCCACAAATTTGGTTTGCCACTGCTTTAAGGAGCCTTTTGGCGAGGGGTCGAGCAAGACTCCCAATGATCTCACTCCTATAGCTAGAGTGCTAGATGCCATTATGAGGAGGACCTTGATTTCGAGAATGGGGTATCACGAGGGCTTGACTCACTTGCAGCTATGGCTTCTCAACTCCCTAATGTAGCAGACTGTATTTGACATTTGGGATCTCCTTCTTTTAGAGATGGAGGATACTATTGCTGAGGGCTTCAGAGGTCATCGACAGTTGCCCTATGCCAGTTGGATCACATTTCTTATTCATAGGGCAGTTGCAGTGAGGTCGCCTAAGATGTTAGCTGAGTACAGTGGTGCTACTATAGAGTTTCCTACATAAACCTAACTCAGATGATCTACCATAGTACACCACAGGCACCTAGTCAGCCGCGCCATCGTCCAGATGTACCAGAGACTGTAGCCTAGCAGGATGCTATTATCAGGGGTATTGCAGCTACTGAGAAGGAGCAGCTTACTCAGTAGGAGGGGATGGTTGAGAGCGACCCCAGTGACAGCTCAGACGAGGACTACCAGAACATTCCTCAGATGCCTGCACATCAACATGATCATGAGGCCGACAGCTCTAGTTCAGCTCCACCTGCACTATAGACAGACCCCGCTCTTCTTCCTATACTTGAGTGGATGAGGTAGGATCAGGCACGCCAGACTCAGGAGACCGCTGCCACTTTTGCACAGTTCAGACTTGGCAGGACGAGTTCCAACGCTAGCAGCAGGCCATCTAGTAGCAGTAGTAGGCCATACAGCAATAGCAGCAGGCCATGCATCAGCAGCAGCTTCTCATGCAATAGCAGCTTCTTGAATTCATGCAGCATGTAGTGACAGCGATTGGGGCTCCACCGCCATAGCCGTCGCCCTAGCTTGGTCAGCCTACCACCACTTCGATGACTCCAGCATTATAGCCTAGTGGGGTTTAGAGTCAGGGACAGCCACCAGCACAGTTTGCTTCACCAACAGAGCAGGTGTCCCAGTATTTTGCTTCACCAGTGATAGCCCCACAGTTCACACCTCTTCAAACGGGCTTCACACCAGCTGAGACGCCCTCGCTGCTAGTGCTAGAGACTACAGTGTCCAGGAGTCTTGGTGCATCCTTCAGTGAGTTGACAGGGCAGCCTACTCCTCCATACTTGCATGTCCTAGGTCCTTCCATCGTTGCACCTATTATCGAGACTATAGAGATGCTCCCTTCATCCGTGGCATCATCAGAGCCAGCTGCTTCAGTCATACCAGCACAACCTATAGTAGCTCCAGTTCCTGATCTGACCTAGACTGCTTCAGCATCGCTTCTAGCTATAGAGGGTCAGACTGCTCAGAGCTCAAGGTCAGATGATGATGGCGTCTAGTTTCAGCTTGCTCCTCATACCTCAGCATCCGGCTCATCCGATGTAGCCCCACCGACCGACCCTTAGGTTTTGGTGTTTGACGCCAAAGGGGGAGAGGGTTCGAGTATGATAGTCTTAGGGGGAGTGACTATTTAGGGGGAGCTTAGCTTACTCAGTAGCTTATTATCTAGTACATTTGGAGTTTTATGTGTGATACACTCTTATGCTTTCATCGTGTGTTTACTTCTATGCATTAAACTATATCTATGTGATAGTGATATCTATGTGATCGTGATATGTGACATGTGTGCTCTCTACTTTGAATCATTTATATGTCATATCACTTGTGCTATGCTCTTTTGCTTTGCTTCCATGTTTTACTCCAATGCAAATGAGCTTTATTACTAGTACTCATGCTTATTTCATATCTTTTGAGTACATCATGTTGGCTTGGGTCATATAAGCTTGCCTAACACTTTTGTTTTTATTGCCAAAAGCTTATATGAACCAAGCATGTTAAAAACCTCATCTCTTTCACATACTCGAGGTGTTATTGTCATCAATCACCAAAAAGGGGGAGATTGAAAGCATCTAGGCCCCTAGTTGGGTTTCGGTGATTAATGACAATACATGATTACTGTGACTAACGTGTGCTTTACAGAGGCAATTAAGTTAGATCACGGTAATGGAGATCGATTGGACTATCATGATGGTCATGCCCCTACGATGGAAATCATTTCAATTTTCAAAGGATGGATGACAAGGTTAAGGATGGACTAGTTCTATGTGTCGATTGGAGTTGGAGTGATACTTAGAGTAGTTTAGGACTTTGTTTTTCCTTTGGTCATACTATTAAGGGGGGTACAGATGGGTAGCTTGACCTAGGTGAGTCTAGTGGGTTAGGTGTGGTGCACACTTGCTAAAACTAGCGCTAGGTAGCTCCAAAATAGTCCTTAGATCCAATGGAGCAAACTTCATTCACATATGATCGAGAGTTGAAAGTGAATGGAGGGTCAAATATTGACTGGACGTGTGACAGAACCACCCAATTTATACAAGATCAAGTATGGCTATCCCTGCTAACACTTTGACATGCGCATACTTTCACTTATATAAACCCGGTAGTCCACCGAGTGTCCCGAAAGACCTCGGTAAATCAACATCACAACCAATATCGTATGACTAAGCAAATACACATCACATACGCAGAGTTGCAGCGAAAATAATATTACAAATGGGTTCACAAATAATAGTACAAGTTTGGGTTTCAAAACCACTTAGTAAAAACAACATAGCTTTCAAATGATTACATTTAGATAAGTTCCAAATATATTGCTAGCATAAGTGACATCCTCAGACAAAAGCATATAGATGAGAAGTAAATATAGAATCACCGAGCCCACTGGCGGTTAGCCACCATCTTCAACAGGCCGAGAACTTCACCTACAATATGGTGGGATAAACCCTGAGTACTCGAATGTACTCAGCTAGACTTATCCATCACAAACTAGAAATAAAGTGACACCAAGGATTATGCAAGGCTTTATCAGTGGATCTTGCTGGACAACCTCTTTGCATAAAAGCTTGAGTAATCATTAGCATTATTAACCTGTACTAGCAGTGACTTTTAGCCATTTCCTACCATCTATATTAGCACCTGTACTAATCAATCACTTGATTAAGTTGCAAACAATAATAACCATATCAGGTATTTCATGGCTCATTATCATCATCATCATCATCATCATCCTTTAACCATGTCTTTAAATTTAGTGAATCTACGTTGCCACTGCTCAGTCAAGTTCTCACTATCCAGGAGAGATGGCGATTCGAATCGATTCCTATCTAGCTGGAGGGGTATTCCTAACACAAACCCTGCTTCCCCCGTCAGGGTCGCAAATAAGTCACCTTTGGCACAACTTTAGAGTCATGAGTCCGAACAGATCGGCATTCTCAGAGAACCACTCTGCTAAGGTTGATCGGGACTCTAACCCGTCTTGGGCTTATGCCAATGGCTCTTCGCACATCCTTACTACCTCCAGAATGCGCGCCACTGCTCGCATTCCCAGCCTGAGTCGAGCTACTAGGCTTCGCGGTCGAAACGAGTTATCTGGCCAGCTAAGTGTTAGGCTGTGTTCAACATGACATGAGGACGTATAGCGTATCGGTCCTTAAACGACATAGATGGGGATAGATTCACACCCAAAACCTCCATGCCTTGTTGCTGCACTACCATCATCCTGTCCGGTCTCTTTTCATTATTAACACATGGTTCTTTTTCATGATAGCAATTATAGCCAACCGTGACCAGTGCTCATCCTACATCTCGCAGGTGACAGGAAATCACCCGACTTCTACCAGTCTAAGCATAGCTAAGCATCATTCGATCCTACACTTAATTAGGATTCATAGGATTTTATCTGGACAAGGTAAGGATATAATGTAACAATTGGTTCCAACCAATTCCTATACTTAATGCATCACCAACAATAAAAGATACTCAAGATATTTGTAAAAACATGGGAGGCTTAGAATGCTCCGGGCTTTCCTGGGATCCGACACAAGTCAGTTCAGTTAGCTTGCACCGTCATGGTGACATCTTCGGTCCTAGCACTTGCTTAGTCCTTCCATCTTTGGGATAGATCCACCAAACCCAATCTTCGAGTTCGGCTCCATCTCACATCCTTCACGTGGTTCATCTAGCGTACCTAAATGAGAGGCAAGTTGCATGTGTATGAATGGTAACACAAGATACATCACATAAGCATTCAAGACAAACACAAGATTATGCAAGACATAGACACCAATAGCTATTTAACTAATATCACACAACTAACTATAGAGAGCAAGCACATCAAGCATGAAACAAGTTTAACAAGGTCACAAGTATCATAACTTGACCATCAACACGGGCATAAGCCACACTTAGCAACACATGGAGTAAACAACCACAACTAGCATATGTCTATTTCTGGACTAGAAACAACAGCTTCATGTTTGGATCATAACTAGAGTTATACAAATCCAATAGCCATGCAAAAAGACATTATGGAAAGCTTATGAAATTTTCTACAATTCATCTTTAATCATCTTTGCATGATTCGCAAGCTAACTAAGTCAAATATACCTATTTACAGAAACTGGTCAACAATTGACAGTGAGCAGCCATTTCTGAAACCCAACTTTAAACAGGCATAACTCACAAACCACAAGGCCAAATACCACCACATTTTAACAGAAGCTAGATACATGAATTATCTACAACTTTGTTATTATCACCAAAAGCTTATTACAAAGCTAACTAGGTCAAACATGCCAATGTTTTAGATCTACACCGAACTAGGATAGAAAAGTAGTAGTAGTTTCAAAATGGCATAACTGGAGTTACAGACGTCAAACAAGCATGAACCTTAGCTTTATAGAAAGCTTATTAAATTATCTAAAACATGTTTATTATCATCACAAGGTGATTCCACATTAACAAGGTCAATCAAGCCCAATTGAACACCTCTATCCAGACGTGGACAGATTCTGCCATGTAACTTCAGACAGTTGTATCTAGAGATCTAGATCACCAAAAAGGGTGTTCATAGACATTTTGGAAATCTCAACAAAAGCACTACAACTACTCTATTATCATCTAGGTGTGATTCAAATCCTAACTAGATCAAACACTAGTATCTTTCAGATCTGCTCAGAATAAAATCAAAACCTGACAGAAGACTTAAAAGTCATGTAACTCCTACACTATCAGGCCTATGGTCTTACAATTTTAACACAAGCGAGATTATGAAATTTGCTACAACTTTTGTATTCACTATAACCATAGCAAACATCATTTACACCATGAAAATAATTGCACAAGCAAAAACTGCAAATGCAGCCCAACAACAGTGGTACAGAAAACTGATAGGAACTTCAGAGAAGCATAACTAGAGTTCTAGACCTCCAACAAACATGAACCATAACTTTTTGTAAAGATGAGGAAGTTACCTACAACTTTATTATTCTCATATTAAGATGATTCTACAGTTATAAGGGTCAATTAATCCAATAATTGCATCTCTATCCAAAACATAGATAGAAACTGACATGCCACTTTAAACAGCTATAAATCGAGTTATACATGTCCAATAAATGTGGTTCTAGACTTTTTAGAAAGCTTAGAAAATTATAAATAACTTTGTTGTAAACACCTTAAGATAATTCTACTATTAAGAAGGCCCCACAGTAAGAACAAGGAAACCTTATCTGGGTTTGGGCAGAAACAGTCACAGAGATTTAAGCAAGTATAACTCAAGATCTACTTAACCAAAAATTATGATATTTAGCTTTTCGAAAAGCTTAATAAAAGTACTACAACTCATGTATTATCATAAAGTCATGATTCATAACTTAACTAAGCCAATTAATTCAAACATGCAGTCCTATTCAGAATAGGAGCAAATCAAAACAGGGCATTTGTTATTTTTTTTAACTCTTAAACAATCAAGCCTAAAATATTGAAATTTTTACCAGACATCAAGAATAACCTTAGTAGCACTCCACAAAAATCAAAACAACCACAGTTATAAAAAAAGACAAGTAAGACTAGCATTCAAACCCTAACCTGCATAAATCTATTTTTATAGCAGAAATTTTAAACTAAAGCATGCCATATTATAGATCTACTGCGTAGACAATTTCACAAGGATTCGAAAAAGTGTTCATTTACTATTTTATGATTTTATACTAATTACTACACATTTTCAAAGTTTATCATTCAAATCTGTAAAAATCAAATAAAAGGAGTGTGAATCTTGCATCGGGGTCCCTGCAGAAAACACAAATGAAATTCAAACAAACATATCATTTATGATACTATTCATATGAGTCACGGCTTCGCACTTAGATCCTCCCACTTCTTCTAATTCTTGCCCGCGGTCCTTCACCTTCTCTTCAACATGGGAAAGGAGAAGAGCACAGCATGGGCTGGCCAGGCTCGGCCGCGAGAGCCTGCAGCGGCGGGGATGGGTCAGCAGGACTTGGCCGTGGCCGCTCAGTCGTGAGAAGAACGCTCCTCCAGAGCAGAACACCGGCAATAGCAGGGAAGGAGATCACCAGTGCAGCGCCGGAGTTGAACAAGTAACAGGAGAGCAGAATCTTCTTGGACTTGGAGGTCTCTTTTGGCCATCTACTAGGAAGAAGCGAATGAGGGCAGTGTAGTGGAAGCCAAGTCAGGCGAATGGGAGAGGGCGAGCGCATCGCGGCGAGGAGATGGCGCGATGGCCGGCTGTGGCTCTGCTGTGGCCAGCAGCGGTGGGCAGAGCAGCTGGAGGAATGAGGAGAGGAGCAGGGTGACGGCGGCAGATGGGGAATGGAGAGGGAGAGAGTAGGGGGTAGGCTCGGGCTTGGCTTCTCCAAGTGACACGCGACGGCGAGGTGGCGAACAGCAGCGAGCGCGCGAAGGCCACATGGCGGTAAGCTTCTGAACAGGTCGGCCACGTTCAAATTTTCAGGCTAGCTCAAAAATATGCGTGAAACTCTAAATTCGTCCCTCCGTAACTCCTAAACCACGACGAGATAGCAAAAACTCTACAAATAAAAGTTGTAGATCTACATACCAGCTCCAACTTTTATTTAGGGGTTTTGGTCTAAATCTTAATGGTTCGAGAGTAATATCAACCCAAAGTGCAGCACTTGAAACTGTAACATGATCTCAGACTTAGAAAAAATTTCACTCAAAAATAGTAATACTTTTGCTACTTGTGGACTATTTTTGAGCATGCTATGCACCGAAGTAGACTTTTACCCAAATATAAAAGTTGTTGATCTAGTCAAGTACTACAACTTTTCTTAAGGGTGCACTTCCATGCAAAGTTTCTAGAGTACAATTCAAACCAAGTCAAAGTAGCATCATGATAAAGCTTAAATATGAGTTTTAGACAGATTGATGCATTTTCTTGACTTCTGCTCAACATGAACCCTTCATGACTTTTGTTGTAGAGTTCAATTAGAGTCATTTGGGTAAGGTACCAAGGTTTGGTTGATGATCTATAATTCCATTCACTTTATAAAACAATTCAAGCAAGGACACAACTTGTCATTTCATGTGACTTCTTGATTCCAAACTTCACGAAACTTTTCCATGGATCAATATAGATGGATATTGATGTGAGACACCTGAAAGAAGTACATCCAACATTACTCAAGCATACTTTTTGGAAAGGGCAACATGTAAGCAATGGTGCATGGTCCAAGTTTAAGTGCTGGCTCATTTTCATATGTTTGATCTAACATCTCCATCACCACTTAACATGTCATGGTTGAGCTCAAACCCTTTGCTTAACTGGTGACAAACACCTAGGGTGTTATAGGACGCTGGCTTCGGTGTGACCGGACGCTGGCTCAGAGTCTGGCCAGTTCATTTGATCAAGGTGAAGTCATCTGGAAGTGACCGGACGCTGAGAAGTGAAGTGACCAGACGCTGAAGGCCAGTGTCCGGTCGACATCAGTAAGGTTCCAGTGAGGATAAATTGCAATCGGATGCGTCCAGTCAGAGCTGACCAGATGCTGGCCAGCGTCCGGTCACACTATAAACACTGGGTTTCAGGGTGAACTGACCGGCGCGTCTGGTCAACAAGACCAGAGCGTCCAGTCACCCTGTAGAGGCACATAACGGTTCATTTTTCAGCCCATGTTATAAATACCACCTCCATTCATGTGTGGGGGTACTTTTGCTCATTCCACTAGCTAAGAAACATGTTTGAGAGTGCCAAGAAGAGCAAGGTCCTAGTGAGGTGATTGAGATTTGAGAATCTCAAAGAGAGCCCTCATTAGTGAAGCAAGAGTAGCAAACTATGCATCCACCCTTCTCATTAGGCTTGTTGTGGTCAACTGAGAGTTCGTGCTTGTTACTCTTGGTGATCGCCATTACCTAGATGGCTTGGTGGTGATTGGGAGTTTGGTGATCATCCGGCGGAGCTTGTGGGTGACCCAACTCAAGTTGTGAGCGGTTGTGGGTGATTTACCGCGACTGAGTGTCAAAGAATCAACCTGTAGAGAGCACTTGATCCTTGCATGGATCAAGGGGGAGCTACACCCTTGCGCGGGTGCTCCAACGAGGACTAGCGGGGAGTGGTGACTCTCTGATACCTTGGCAAAACATCGTTGTGTTTCTTCTCCTCTCTTTACTTTAAGCATTTACTTTGAGCAATTCAATACTTGTCTTTTACATTCCTAGAATTGCCATGCTAGAGTAGTATTGGAACTTAGGGTGCTAAACTTTTGTGCGTTAGATCAATTGAAACGCTTTCTAGGCACAAGGGGTTAATTGGGCTAACCATAGGATTTGTTTATTGCAAAGAAATTTGTAATTAGCCCAATTCACCCCCCCCCTCTTGGGCATCTTGATCCTTTCAACAGTTATAGTTGAGGAACATGAGAGGATAGGAGTAGAAGAAGTAGAAGCAGAGGAGAGGAGAGGAGAAGAGTAGAAGTAGTAGGACTAGGAGAGGAGGGTCTCCAAAGCAGCATCAGCATTGGCAGCTCATGGAGAATAGTAGAAGTAGATGCAAGAAAGTGTGCTTTAGGTACACGAGAAGGTATAAGGAATTAAAAAGGTCTATAAACCAAAGTAGTCCTATAAAACAATAATATAAAAAAAACAAGTAGTAGCAGTAGTAGAGGCCTCAGAAACATGTCAATCATCATTTGATCATGAACTTGGAGCATCAAGGCATCATAACAGAGAAGAGAGGAGAAGGTAATGTAGGGACGACTGTGAATGATGCCAAGTTCCTCACAAGTTCTTGATCATGAACTTGGAGCATCAAGACATCATAACAGAGAAGAGAGGAGAAGGTAATGTAGGGGCGGCTGCTAATGATGCCAAATTCCTCACAAGTTCTTGATCATCAGCTCATATTCCATATAATGTATGGGCTTGGACAATTTCATCATCGACAAAACAAAGGAGAGGAGATGAGAGGGGAGATTTGGCAAAAAAACAACAACAGCTGCTTAGCAAACATAGAGCAGTAGCCGATGGCAAAAGACAGGATCTGAGAGCAAAAGAGAGGACAAAAACAACAAATTAATACATAGGGATGCATAGTAATGCATAGTACCAGGGATTTAACACATAGGAAAAAACAACAACCAGTAGTACTAGTAGTAGGACAACAGTAGTATTAATAGTAGGACAACAATAGTAAGTAGTAGAAGTAGTGGAGTAGTAGTAGAAGTAAGACAACAATTGTAGTAATAGTATCAGTAGTACTAGCAGTAGTACTAGCAGTAGTACTAACAGTAAGCCAATAACTTGGTCAGCACAAGTGTTGAACAGGCCACAAGTCGGTAGAGAGCAGCAGCAACCAGCAAGCCAAGCCAGGTCAGCGTGCACTACACTACTACAGTGATTAGGTAGCCAGGATATGCTTTTTTATTTGTCCTATTTCATTTGTATCAAAGCGGCAAATATATGTGGGTAGCAATTCACTGGAGTACCAAAACCCATGCTGAGAAGCAAGGCACATTCTAATCTTAAAAAAAAGAAGGCTTATTCCATACTGTAGTGGATGGCTGAATTATACATTTCCTCTTGTTTGGGAATAATTGCATTCAGAAGTGATGCCAATTGAGAGTTTATGTAGCAATTTCAGAAATTGATGTTTGGCTGTGTGATCAGTACAAATAGCAATTTCAGAAGGGAGAAAATTGCATATTTGGGACTCTAATCATATTTGCTCTAGTAATTCTGATGATGTGGTTCTAGGTGAAGATGATAAGTGTTGAACAGGATACTGAAATTTGGAAAAGAGACAAAACTATTTCCTCAAATGGTTTTAATCTTAATTAGTTGAACCAAAATAGACTATATGACATACTACTTCATTGCAACCGAGCACAAGGAGGAAGCTGCTAGTTTGGACTGGGAGTGCTAGAAAAGGGTGCATTTCAGAATTTCAGGTTAATGATAACGATATAAGGTGATGCCGATGAAGATGTTAGAATAAAAGCCGACTGATATTTTTTAGATTATGGAAGCATAACTTCTAGCAATGGCAAATATAGATTTGCAGTACCATTTTAGATCAGTGGTTCCGGTTAGATGGCAATGGCAAATACAGAGGCAGGCTATGTCACTTGTTCAGAAATAAAGCAGAGACAAGCATAAGCACTTGACCAGCTAGACAACTATCTTGCGACCAAGATTAGGAATGTATGTTCTGTAACAATGGTACTAGCAGTAGTACTAGCAGTAGGAGAGCATAGGGATGCATAGTAATATATAGGAATATCAGTAGTACTAGCAGTAGTACTAGCAGTAGATCACACAAGCAAGCAGGAAAATTTAGAAAGAGTACTGCAGCCCGACTTCTTACGGAAAGTATCACCAAACATGGCCAATGAAATCCAATTGAAATAAAAATTTAACCAAAGCCTTGCCTCATCAGGAGCAACACATTCCAGCAACTAGTTCAACATGACAGCATATTCACATAGCATCAGGTGGTAGTCCGGTAACATGATAAAAAAATGCTAGATAGGTAACAGGACTTTGATTTGTTTGGACTTCAACTTGCCATAACTACTTAAAAAGGCATGTCCAGTAAAAATAACAATAGTAGTAGCACTGACATAACTAATTAAAGTAATAAGCTATCTTAATATCTATAGCATGTTCCTCACGGTTCAAGTCATAACTTAGTAGGGTTTAAAAAATAACATGAACATTCTCCTAACTTATCAGTTTAACGCAAACAGTCTCACCTAAGAAATAACATATACACAAAATGATGAATCTGAAGCAAGCAGCAGAAAAGATTACTTGACAGATCTACAATGTGTCACTCTGAATCAAGTATGTGATAAGCAAGAAAACCGCCGGGGGGATTAAATACACTATTCAATTATTCAATAAATTTGCTACATGTGCCCCTTACGCCACAGCAACATGTCACACATACAATACTTCTGTAGGCTAATAGATATGCAGATTCTATGGAATATACATATGTACACTGAATCTATGTAATAATACTAGCGTACTAAACTATAAATTGCAATGTAATATTATTTAATAGGACAAATCAACATGACTGTGAGTAGATGACAAATCCTAATGGGCGATTAAATTATATTGTGGCAAAAACCATATAGCTTCAGCTCAAGAGAGATCTCAATGATACAAGAATCTGAAGCAGGTACCATGAGCTAGGGCCAAGGCATTCACTTCAATAAAAATATTATTCATGGTCACAAGTCAACAGCAAGGTACATGCCAATGCCCTCCTTTATTGAATTTTCATCAACTCATTACATCTAGTAACGCTTCACTTACACCCTAAACAGATAATTTAATCAGTCAAGGGATTTAAGAACCATGGATGGAATTGATAATTTTTCACGCTTCTACCTGTTGCCAAAATGATGGAAGCTGAATCTAGTGATTCACACTGATGTAGATGAGGAGTAGGAAAAGGCAGAGATATCATACCTGTAGGATGACGAGCACCTATAGGCGCACCCCTTCCTCCTCCGCGACAAGGCCAAGCGCAGAAGGGTTGGCCTCCTGCCACCAATCCTATCCCCACCTCTCTACTACAGCCGCCGGTGGTGAGCCTAGGGAAGCACATGGTGGTGGTGAGGGCGGCCGCGACCCTAGGGCTAGGTGGACAGAGACCCTAGGGAGACGTGGTGGTGAGGGCCACCGGCGGGGAGGGCACGGAGGGGCAGCGAGGCACAGCGAGACAATGAGCGCGGTGATGAAAACCCTAGCCACCAGGTGGGATGGCGTCGCCCACGGCTAGGGTTCCACAGCGGGTCCTAGCGGCGAACGGAGCGAAGGAAGACGGAGACAAGGAAGCTCGGGGGAGGACTACTAGAGCACACGGTGGTGGGCATGGTGAGAGGAAGCGCGCACGGTGGCGGGCGGCGGTGGGTACGGCAGCCTGACGGCCGTCTGAAAGGAAGAATGCGCCCTAACTTAGAATATTTTCAGGGCTCTGGCTTATATACTAGAGGGCATTTGTAGGGGCGGCTCTTGAGTTAGCCACCCCTACAAATCGATTTTTAGGGGCGGTTCCTGAGTTAGCCGCCCCTACAAATATTTTTTAATTTATTTTAATTACTAATTCTGTAACTCATTCATATGTAAAGAACAATGTAAATTTATATATTAGTTTGTTTATTATTCTATATATAAAAATATATGTATATATAAACAATTTTATTATATATATATATAGATATAATTTTATATTTTCTTCTTTACAAAAATAATATTTTAAAATTTTAAAATTTGAATTTTAAAACAACTAATAGAATTTTAGGACACTAAATGATCTCAAATGAAAATTTTGTAAACATCAAAGTTGTAGAACTCATCAAGATGTACAACTTATATTTTGGTCATCTTTTCATTTTTTAAATTTTGAATTTCAATAAATGTCAACTTCAAATAAGATTTTGAAACCTTAAATGGTTTCAAATAAGAAAGTCATGAACATAAAAGTTGTTGAACACATCACTATCTACAACTTTTATTTTGGTTATCTTTTCATTTGACCAAATTTGAACAATTAAAATTTTGAATTTCAATAAATAGCAACTTTAAACAAGATTTTAAAATCTTAAATGATGTCAACTATAAAAGTCATGAACATAAAAGTTGTTGAACTCATCACTATATACAACTTTTATTTTGGTCACTTCTTCATGTGACAAAGTATTAATAAATATTGTTCACAAATTCATATATGACTCATAGTTTCATAAACTATACGAGAGACATGTTGATTTGTGAACAATATTACTATCACTTTGTCAGATGAAGAAATGACCAAAATAAAAGTTGTAGATCTTGATGAGTTATACAACTTTGGTATTTATCACTTTTTTAGCTGAAATCATTTAATGGTTGAAAATCAGGTTTGAAGTTATCATTTTTTAAAATTTGTAAATTTGAATTGCTCAAACTTTGTCAAATGAAAAGAATGACCAAATCAATACAGTAACTTGATAGGGTATGATTTTAGAAAATTTTAGGAAAAAATCATCACATTTAGAGTTAGCATGAGGGAGAAAGACTAGTTACAAATTTTACCCAGAGATTAAAAAGAAAAATCATAACTGTTCATGATGATCAATGATGAACAAATGTGATTTCTCTTTTTAATCTATGGCTGAAGCTTGTAACTAGTTTTTCTCCCTCATACTAACTCTAAATGTGAAGTTTTTTTCATAAAACTTTCTAAAATCATGCTCTATCATTTTAGTTTGGTCATATATCTTTGTCACTAATTTTGGACAATTCAAATTTTGAATTTCAAAAAATGACAACTTCAAACCTGAGTATCAACCATTAAATAATTTCAGCTGTAAAAGTGACGAGTACCAAAGTTGTATAACTCATCAAGATCTCCAACTTATATTTTGGTCATCTTTTCATTTGACCAAATTTAAACAGTTTAAATTTTGAATTTCAATAAATGTCAACTTCAAATAAGATTTTGAAACATTAAATGGTTTCAAATAAGAAAGTCATGAACATATAAGTTGTTGAACACATCACTATCTACAACTTTTATTTTGGTTATCTTTTCATTTGACCAAATTTGAACAGTTAAAATTTTGAATTTCAATAAATGACAACTTCAAACAAGATTTTGAAATCTTAAATGATTTCAACTATAAAACTCGTGAACATAAAAGTTGTTGAACTCATAACTATATACAACTTTTATTTTGGTCACTTTTTCATGTGACAAAGTATTAGTAAACATTGTTCACAAATTCACATATGACTCATAGTTTCATGAACTATACGAGAGACATGTTGATTTGTGAACAATGTTTACTATCACTTTGTCAGATGAAGAAATAACAAAAATAAAAGTTGTAGATCTTGATGAGTTATACAACTTTAGTATTCATCACTTTTTTAGTTGAAATCATTTAATGGTTGAAAATCAGGTTTCAAGTGTCTGCGTGTTACAACTGTTTTAGTAGTAATGGAGTGGATGGTTCAATAGGTTCATCTAGATGTAGCAAATGGTAGTCTCACACACATGCATAAATGTAGTCTCACACATATACATAAATCTATAGTCTCACACACATACATAAATATATAGTCTCACACACATGCATAAATAAAGTCTTACAAACACACACACTTACACAAACACTTCACGTTCAACAACTAGCTAGCCCGCTGTAACAACTTTTTCCATGACACCTTTTCATTCCCATGGCAATGTCTTTGGGCAGGTTCTTTTCCACAACACTGATCTTCTTAGGAAAGTCTGTGAATAGTGGCATCTCATCGTAGTTATTGTAAGCTTCAACATTGTCCACGCCATCAACTCTGATAATGTGTTGTTTCCTAGAGGCAACCACGTACTTTGTCTTCTTCTTCGGGGGAGGTTACTTTGTGGGTCAGGCATATAGAAAACTTGTGCGACACGTGAAGTGAGCACCCAAGGGTCATCTTGGTAGCCTAGATTCTTGAGGTCTAGGACTCAATTCAATCTCGTTTAGTTGGTGTTGTTTGATCCAGCGGCATCAAAACAGGGCCACCGTTATATCCCTTCTATAGTCAAGTTCCCATATCTCTTCAATGATGCCAAAGTATAGGATCTTTCGCCCCACTCCATTGAGAGCTTCTATTTGAACGCTGCTGTTTTGGTTCATATATTTACTATCCTTTGCATGGGTATAGTATGTATACCCATTGATGTCATAAGCTTTCCAAAATGTCACTTGTCTCGATGGCCCCTCCGCCAAGCTACTAATGGTAATAGAGTCTATGGTTTCTCTAGGCGCTATGTTTTGGTCCTTTAACCATGTAGTTAGTCATTGCTTGTGCTATTTCATGACCCAATCATCTGAACGACCATTTCTCTCCGCCACAATGATAGCTAAGTGTTCATCAATGTACGGTTGCATCGGTTGTGTACTCTACAAGACACTATAATGCGGCTAACTCACCTCATTATAATCATGGTCGATGAACACTTTTCTACCATTGGTTCCCTTCCCAGCCAGCCTACCCTTGTGACGAGAATCTGGTTTACCAACCCTTTTTGTACTTTTAGGTACTCTTGACAGCACTCGACAACTTCTTCAGTACTGTAACCCTCTATCATGGAGCCCTCTAGGTATGCTCGATTATGCACGTATCGACTTAGAACCAACATGAACCACTTGTAGGACCACATTTCATGCAAGTAGCAAGAGCCCAACGCCTATATCTAATGAACCATGTGAATCATGAGATGTGGCATTATATAAAAAATAGGAGGTAAACACATCGCTAGTTGGTTTTGTGTCTCCACCACAAATTCATGTAGGTCACTCAGCTTTTGCTTGCCAATCGTCTTCTGTGAGATCTTCGAAAAGAAGTAGCACATGCGGGTGATGGCCATTTTCAAGAAATCTGGCTTTATAGCCCTGATTACAATAGGTAGAAACACTATCAGCATCACATGACAATCATGAGCCTTGCAATGTGTTATTGACAAGTCCTTTATCGACACTAGCTTCTTCACATTCGCTGAAAACTCAGTCGGGACTTTGACCCCCCTCAGGAAAGTGCATATAGCTCTATTCTCTTCTAGTATTTTACATTAGCCTCAGGTACCGGCTGAAGCTGTGGCATCATGTTTAGCTGCACCATGTCTTTCCATGATTTCAAACCATCCTTTGACTTGCCTATGTCCATCAAGGTAGCAATGAGACTCTCAAAGACATTCTTCTGCACGTGCATAGCATCAATGGCATAGGGGACCTCCAAGTCTGGCCAATAAGGTAGATAATGAAAGAAGATCGATTGTTTCTTGAAAGGTACGCCTTCGACAGGAGGTGTACTTCTATCTCTATTCATCCCATCCGGATTCTTCTTTCCATAGATGATGCATATGTTTTTCACCATTTTGTACATGTGTTCTCCATTATGATGTCTCTCTAGAGGGCGTTCAATCTCTGGGGTGTTGTCATAAAATTTAAAGCTCTAGTTTGGTTTTGGTGAATTGATGAAACCCTAAGTGTTAACCTAGTTTATAAAGTGATTATGACATAGGTAGCACTGCTCCGAGTGGTGAAGCAAATGAAGATCATGACATGACGATGGTGTTGCCATAGTGATGATCAAGTGCTTGGACTTGGAAAAGAAGAAAGAGAAACAAAAGGCTCAAGGCAAAGGTATAAATGGTAGGAGCCATTTTGTTTCGGTAATCAAGACACTTAGCGAGTGTGATCACATTTAGGATTGATAGTTGTACTATTAAGAGGGGTAAAACTCATATCAAAATGCGGTTATCAAAGTGCCACTAGATGCTCTAACTTATTGCATATGCATTTAGGATCTAATGGAGTGCTAACACCCTTGAAAATGTTTGTGAAAATATGCTAACACATGTGCATAAGGTGATACACTTGGTGGTTGGCACATTTGAGCAAGGGTTCTAAACTTCACCGGCGCCCTATACAAAAAAGATAGGATTTCACAGAGTGACCGAACGTTGGATGAGTGTGTCCGGTCCTGCTGATGTGGCAGTGCATAGAGGAGACTGTGTATGACCGGACATTAGGTGAGTCTGGTCGGGCTTGATCGGGCGCATCCGGTCGTGAGTGGAGGCTTATTAGAAATGACCGGACGCTAGGGTCCTGCGTTCGGTCATGATCAAACTGACGCATCAGGTCACAGCTGGAACCTTACTGGAAGTGACCGGACACTAGGGTGCTGCGTCCGGTTGTGGCACTGTGCTGCATCTGATCATCACTTGACCATTGGGTTCGGGCACTCAGTATTTGAAGAGAGGGATAGCGTGGCATCCATCCGTTGACCAGACACTGACAAGGTGTGTCCGGTCGATCTGACCGGCGCGTCCGATCACTCCGTGTTGTGCCCAGTGAAGGGGTACAACGACTCTATTTCATGGGGGCTTCTATTTAGGCCCCATGGCTGGCTCTAGCTCATGCTCTTGGCCATTTTCATTGACATAGCAACCTTGTGAGCTTAGCCAAAGCCCTCCCACTCATCTCCATCATTAATTCATCATCTTTGTGAGATTGGGAGTGAATCCAAGTGCATTGCTTGAGTGTTTGCATCTAGAGGCACTTGGTGTTTGGGTTTCGCTGCGGGATTCGCATGTTACTCTTGGTGGTTACCGCCACCTAGATGGCTTGGAGCAGTGAGGATCGTCAAGCGGAGGTTGGTGATTATCTTTGGCTCCGATCGTGGTGATTGTGAGGGGTTCTTGACCTTTCCCCGGTGGAGAGCCAAAAGGTACTTTAGTAAATTGCTCGTGGCTTATGTGATCGTCATCTTGTGTTGGTTGTGCGGCACCCTATTGAGGGTTTAGCATGCGATGCCAATTAGCACGTGAACCTCCAAGTGAGTGAATCGCCACAACAAGGACTAGCTTGCCGACAAGCAAGTGAACCTCGGTAAAAAATCATTGTGTCATCATTTGATTTCGAGGTGATTGGTCTTCATTGGTATTTATCCTTGTGATTGATTGGTTCACTCCTCGATACGGCGATATAACCATCTTGCTCACTCTCTCTACATTACCGCAAACTAGTTGTCAAGCTCTTTAGTGTAGCTAGTTGTGACAGCTTGTTAGTTTGGTTAGTGTGGCTCTTTAGTTAGCCTTTGAGAGCACACTAACTTAGTGTAGTGACATAATTATTGTGTGGATAGAAACTACATAAACTAAAATTGTGGTAGGTGGCTTGCATTTTTAGTAGGCTAGCACAACACTTGCTTCGCCTCATAATTGTCTAACCAGTTTGTTAAGTGTTGTTGTAGAAATTTTTAATATGCTATTCACCCCCCTCTAGCCATTAGGACCTTTCAAAAATCTAAAGACCAATTTGCTGTGGTACATGTGACTTGTATTTAAGAAGCGTCAGTTCCTTAGGTAAACTATCTTCTTGGATGCATCTAGGAACACCCATGTAGTACCATCCAAGCAAACCAAGCATCCCTTCTTCCCTTTGATCTTTCTAGACAAAGCAAATAGTGCGGGGTAATCATTGGTAGTAACAAATATTATTGCTCTATATATGAATTCCTCCTTTTGGAACACATCATACATCGGCTCCCCATGCCTCCGTAGCCTCTCCATTTCTTGCATCAAAGGCTCGAGGAACACGTCTATATCAATGCCTGGTTGTTTAGGGCCAGAAATAAGAATAGTGAGGAGAAGGTACCTTCTCTTCTAACACAACCACGTTGGGATGTTGTACATGGTCAAGATCACTAGCCAAGTGTTGTGGTCGCTCATCCTCTCATTGAAGGGATTCATTCCATCGATGCTCAAGCCAAACCGTACTTTCCTTAGGTCATCGCTGAATTATTTGTGCTTCTCATCGATCCTTTGCCACTGACTACAATCAGCCGGGTGTGCAATCTTATCATCATCCACCTTGCGCTCATCATCCCACCATGTCATGAGTGTGGCTTCTTTAGGGTTTAGGAAGATACGTCACAAGCGGTCGATCACTGGCAGGTACCACATTACCAAGGCAGGAATTCTTCTCTGCTTTGCATCGTTGTCTAATGGAGTGTCCTCTGAGGGCTGAGATTCTTGTACCACCTTTTTTGTACCCTTCTTATTCCTCTTTTTCCCCGTGGAGGCTTCGTCCCCACCGTAAAGGTCATTGTTCTTGTACTGGCTGGCCCCACACCGGGGACATTTATCCAGTGAGTTGAATGTTTTGCCATGAAAAAGTATATAATGGTTGGGGCATGCATGGATTTTTTTAATCCCCATTGTTAACGGACTTATGACCTTCTTCACTTGGTATGAGTTGGTGGATACTGAGTTTGGTTGTGGCAGCACCCATGATAGGAGACGCAATAGATCATTGAAACTACAGTCTGACCAGTCGTACTTAGCCTTTAGGATGAGTAGCTCAAGCACAAAATGTAGCAATGTCCAATGTGTCGGACAACCCTTTTTAACACCATACACAGTCTCCTTCGATGTTTTTGTCACCCTTTCCAAATTTTCTAGACCTTTCAGGCTCTTTAGTAAAATCTCTGGTCCAAGGGCTCGAATCATATTCTTCAAATCATCTTCATCCCCGACACGTCCACCACTATCATTATTGGAACCCCCTTCATCGTTACCATCCCAACCATCAGCATCACCACCTTGTTCATTGCCAAACTAGGAATCCATTCGTGCATCAAGCTTTGCTGAATATTAGGATAGGCATTCTAGGGTTTCGTCATCATATTCCTCCTCATCCTCGTCGTTAACAATAACCGTTTCACCATGATGAATCCACACTGTGTAGTCCTCAACAAATCCTCGTAGAATCAAATGTGATCTGATGATAGTCACATCTGTCCATGCCATACGGTTCTTGCAATCTTTACAGGAACAAATAATTGTATCCTTATTCTCTATCAACGTCGTTGCATGCTTCTTTGCGGCTTTAATAAATTTATCCACCTCTTCATAGAAACCTGCCTTGAACCTGAACGAACCATACATCCAAGAGTTCTTGTACTCCATCTTTTACAACAACAACAAAACAAACATTAAAGGACTACTTATTCAGATATATATAAAAATGAATCAAAATAATAATTACTCGAGAATAATTGTATATACTTCAGATATATATATATATATGAATATAAATCAACTATAATTACATGAAGCATACAAACACACCATGGTAGAGGAAAATTAATTAATGCCCATCTATCCATAAATAATTAAAATACATATTTGTTGATTACAATAAACAATTTCAAAGACAACAATTAGCAACAATTATATTTTACCCAATATCTTTCATGCAAACCCTAGTCCAATTTCATCAAACATAAATTTACAAAAACAAAATTAATCAAAAACCAAACCCTAGATCTAGATCTACATGCACATGAAACATCCATAAAACTAACTAATTGTTCACTAAAATCAAGAAACATGGACCAAATAAGGATATGATCTTGTCCCCCTACCTAATTTACCCTAGTACAATCAAAACTTGGGTCTAATTTGCTTCATAAGTAGCTCAAGCACCATAGAAGAGAGAGAAAAGCAAAACTCTAATTACTCACTAACCAACCACTAAAACTTCAAAAAAAAAGTGTGGAATAGCATTTTCTTACCTTCTACAACCTCTCCACCAAAGAATTTGAGACAAAAACCTTCTCCCTTAGTAGAGCAATTTTTGAGAGGTGCCCAAGGCCTCCCTAGTTTTTTTACGGGTTGGAGTGAGTGACCCGAGGAGGAAGAAGATGGCTGCAACCATTTATACAGCGAACATTTGTAGAGGCGGCTGGTGATTGAGCCGTCCCTACAAATCTACCCTATTTGTAGGGACGGCTCGTATCACCGGCCGTCCCTATTGTTAGATTTGTAGGGGCGGCTAGAATCATGGGACCTGAGCTCACCCACTGTAGGGCGGTTGGTAGTGGAGCCGCCCTTAAAAAAAAAGCCCCCATTGCTAAAAATCGTTTTTGTAGTAGTGATTCTCACAAAAAAGAAGTCCACTTGTGGCATAATAATGACAACATAGCAGGCAACGGCAATAACAATATTTTGTATCCTAAAAGAAAAGGCATACATAGCTGAATCAAATGTGTAGTCTACTGATTAAAAAAATATATACGAACATTCCATCGCCAAACGAAATTTGTATATTTTAGTATATATATAAAAGTATATGCTTCATGAAAATTTATTCATCTTTGACATGAATGGACCAATTAAAGTTGGTTAAATGTTAGTTTGTCTCTCCATCAATCGAATACGCAGGACCCCAAATCAAAGAGGAATAAATATCTTTGGTCCAGGGTCGCCATCGTCATTCCGTGTGATATGCGAGGAAAGCTCTATCTAGCTAGCCTTTTGGGGTTTTTTCCCCAACCGGCCGACGTCGTCTTCTCGTGATCCAAATGCATCAAATCGTAATCCTGCCTTTGCTCAAAGTGAATGCGAAAGGAGGAAAAGATCACCACACAGAGGTTGCTTAAGCCACAAACAACGAATATAATCAGCTGTGCCTGTTGCTGCAAAGCACTGAAGCACAACTTAATCAACAGATCACTCTGGCCATCATATATAATCAGGCATGCGTGTATGCATGAATATTGATCATCACATGCATGCATGTTGATCATGCTGTCATGAGAGAGCTAGCAAGCTTCTTTGCAGCAGAATTAGGTTAGCTATCTAGCTCCTTTGGTTTGCTTTTAAGTTTGGGGGGGGGGGGGGGGGGGGGGAACTAGTAGCTAATTGCCTTGATTGCTGTAGACATCACTACCCCAGATCAGGACAATACTGTCGGTTCAAAACACCCCATCACTGTCGGATTTTGAACCGGCACAACCAAACCGACAGTGACGAGGGTTAACTATCATTGTCGGTTCCTACAAATTAACAGTGTTCTGCAACTACACTTCCGGTCCTTTACAAAACCCGACAGAGTTCAGTTCCACCAACACTACCGGTTCATGAGACCACCCCGCAGTGTAACCTCGAACATCACTGTCGGTTTGTGTCTTTAGCCGGCAGTGTTGTCATAACCAGCACTGCCGGATTGGGACAAGACCCGGCAGTGATGTCTAAGCCAACGCTGTCGGTTTGTGGCTCAAGCCGGCAGTGCCATCTTGGCCATCACTACAGGTTTGTTGCTAACCGGCAGTGATAGTCCGTTCGCATTTTATTGTTTTATAATTTATTTTAATTTATATTTTTTCTAGGAATTGGGTTGCACTTTATATATGCTTAGACGACATGTCCATCAATATTAAACATTATAAATATTACAGTTACAGTTCAAATGTTCTTATCAAAATCTCGATCCCTCAAAATAAAAAAGAAATTATTCGATAAGACAGAATCATGCTTCTCGGACTTCTTATAATAATCTAGCGAGCCGCTCTGAGCCATACTGGTCCTTAAACTTCATGGATTGTGCAACGAAAAATACTCCATCTTTTTCTAATACCTCGGTTAAGATGAACTTTGTCAGCTCCGATTGCAGTGCAACGATCTCCATGTCTAACAACCTTTCGTGGTTATATTTCTTACACTGACATTCAAAAAAGATGATATCCAAAGAGGAATCAGTAAATCATTTTGTTGAATTATTAACAGACATAAATGAAATGAGGATTATACACACCAACTTACCTGCTTCTTCTGATTTCCCACCGATATAGCGAAGCATTGCCTATATTACATAAAACCCGCATTCATTGTTTCCCGCTGGCTGTTTTAGGTACTTCCCCTCCATTTCGACAACCTTGAATGGGACATGCGTCCCATCGATATGTCTTCTTCAGACACTGTGCAATATTAAAAGGAGAAATATTAGAAAGTGGTATGTGTGATTAGAAAATAATATATTATTAGGATCGCGTACTAATTCGGCACTGCCACCAGTGCATCCAGATGATGAAATGATTTTTTCTTCGAGTCCCACACCTCAATCAGATTTTTAGCAAGATTGACACAAATGAAGACGAAATGGTTGTTGCAATCATAGAATCCTAATTATCGAATAATCTTAATGAAAAAAGAAGTATAAAATTAAAAGCCGAGAACACATACTCGCAGTTGTAGGCTAGAAGTATGTGGGTTTTATTCTTCATCTTGAATTCATCGAAAATAGCAATCAATCTCTCTTTCAGGTCTTTCACGTCACATTCATGGAGGCCTAAATATGTCTTCTCATTGACTCGCCCTGGGTCCAAGAAGCCTATGTTATCCCATTTGCTTTTTAGTACAAAATTTTTGCTATACACCTATATAAAATCATGGGAAGTGCTAAAAAGTTAACAACTACTAATAGCATATGCAAAAATAAAGAGAACAGAAACTTAGCATCAAACACAAACACCAAAATGATGCAGCAATTCCAAAAACGAGATGGAACCTAGTTGGGGAAGCTACACAGAAAACTAACTCATTGCAAGTGGTCGCCCAAGTCACAAAAAGGTACAAAACCAGTTCCTATCCTGTCTTCTGAAGACACCAACTAGGATACAACATCAACAAAACCATCACGAGATAACACACGCTGCTGCAAATTAATTCATGTACTACAATTTTACACCTTCTATATTATACCAAGCGGTTTCGATTTAACTGTCGTACCCGAATTCCGGTGCATGTTAACCGGGTAACAAATTTTAACACATTATTACTTCCAATTCACACCACGGTATGAAAACACGCAGAATTCATTCCACCACAATCTACTCTTGTATGCAATTGAAGCTCATATGCAAGAAGGAGGGGGGCAGAGCACAAGTTGGCCTCGGCTAACCTAACGGATATTTCATCAAACACATAGTGGGCAGTGAGACATGCACTCAACGTGGGGGGTGGGAAAGCAGCTGTCCGCGCGCTCCTGAAGGCCTCGGCAGTGGGAGTGCAGGCATGGAGGAGGAGGGGCACAACCGGTGTCGTGGACAAGGAACGAGGGCATGGACGGTGCGGTGCTCCAGCGTGGGGCGGTGGACAGCATCGCGAGCACTAGCGTCGGACTAACGGGGATGCATCGAGGGGAAGCACGGGCGTCAGCGTCGAAGAAGAGGAGTGCGGGGCTGGGAAGGACGGCACGGGGGGTAGTGGACGGGTGTGGGGGTGGTGGTGCCCATCGATGAGGGGTGGTGCTCTGGTGGCGCGGGGGGAGGGGTTGGCCCAGGGGGCAGTGGACGGGTGTGTGGGGGGCGGTGGTGCCCATCGATGAGGGGTGGTGCTCTGGTGGTGTTTGGGGAGGGGTTGGCCCGGGGTTGAAATGACTTTGGAAGATTTCACCCTGCGCCTTGCTTTTATCCCAATGGCTCATCACTGCCGGTTGCAAGGTCTAAACCGACAGTGATGAGGCAAGATTACTACCGGGCCATGCCTGGACCAGATAGTGATGGGGGTGCAACGGTTACGGGTTAAGTAACATGTATTTTCCCTTTCTTTTGAAATCCTCCGACTGGCGCTATGGTAAAGACTGCACAATATAGCTCCGAGACACGTGTTTGAATCCTAGGCGGCCCAATTTTTTTGTTTTAATTTTATAAATTATTAAGAGCTCTAAAAGGTCAAAAATAAAAAAATAAAATAAGCCTTAACACACATCATATACTACTGCAGCGGTTAAGACTTAGAACTCTGGTCCCCGAGACCCGAGCTCGAACCCGAGGGCTGACACAATTTTTTTAATTTTTTTATAAATCACTGTCGGTTTTCAAAACGAACCGACAGTGACAACCAGCATCACTGTCTATTTCATCTCATCACTGCCGGTTTTTTGAAATCGACAGTGATGTTTATATATATATATATATATAATTCCTTTTATATACTGAATAAATAGAAGCATGTGTAAACATATGTCAAAATGGCTTAAATTTTTTTTGGCAAGCATGTACACTCAAATTAAGACCCCACACGATCTTAGGTTTTTCTAATCAGTTTTATTATTTATTATATTTTTTGTGTGCTGAATGAGACAAAAGAGGGTGAATTTCATCTTGGTCCCAATAGATTTTTTCATCAACATCCACAAAATTCTTATCCCTAGGGGACATGAGAGCCTGTGTAAAAGTTTGGCATTATTCCAGATCTTTTCGTGGGTGGACTCTGTTCAACCTATAATAAATCGGTGACACCATGCGGAAATTCAATTAAACCTCATAAAGTAGCAAACCATCTCTAGAAAATTCCAAATTTGGTGTATCCTTTACCCGTGGCATGTGCAAGCCTAAGAAAAAGTTTGAGACCTATATGACACTGGAATGTATATGAATCACAGAAACCTTGATAACCTATATGTATAGTCATTGTTCGATGAAAGAGCTCATGTACCTCTGTGAAGCATGTATACTCCGCCTATGTCAAAATAGCTTGAAATTTTTTAGCAAGCATGTAGACCCAAATTAAGGCCCCACACAAGATCTTAGGTTTTTCTATTCATTTTTTATTATTATATTTTTCTCTGTGCTGAATGAGACAAAAGAGGGTGAATTACATCATTGACCCACTAGATTTTTTATTGACCTAAACAAAAATTTGATCCCTAGGGCACATGAGACCCTGTGTAAAAGTTTGGCACCATTCCTGATCTTTTCGTGGGTAGACTCAGTTCCTATAATTAATCGGTGTCGTTGCATCGAAATTTAATTAAACCTCAGAAAATATCAAACCATCTCCGGAAAATCTCAAACTTGGTGTTTCCTTCACCCGTTGCACGTGCAAGCCTGAGAATAATTTTGAGACCAATGCGACACCGAAATATAGATTTCTAGTTACGCAACAAATGTTACACAAATTACATGCATGACAATAATTAAACACACAAGCCGTATAAATTAAAATTAGAACCCAATTAAACTACAACCTTATAAACCTAGCTAAATAAACATTAATTACTATCGGAATCACTGCCGAGATGGAAAAACTGAGTTCAAACGTCCATAGCCGACCACTTGCATTAGATGCCGTATTCTGGACGATGTCTGAGATAAAGAACCAGCTAAGTATTGTTCGTAGCCAATCTATTGAGGATATAGTCTGTGACATATATATACACACACACAATAATGATATTAAACTAATTACACTTATTTGTTAGCATAAAAAAATAAAATATGTTGAAAAATATTTCATACAATAGCTAGAACAGGGAATCGCGGAATGGCCACATTAGGAGTGAATGACTCATTGCCAGGGTGAAAACCTGGTTCTTGTGATGGGGGAGGTCCTTTGTTCATACCACCTGATCGATAAAATGCAAAAAAAATATGAACATAAAATATAGGCACAAAAAATTCTTCCAAGTAAAATGTGGCAACATAATTAAATATAGATCGAATACAAAGAATAAGAATATATATAAATGTAGAATGCAAAGAAACATGAATATAAATATAGATCAAATGAATATAGATAGAATATTGGAGAAGACAACATATCAATACCAATGAAAAATGCAGAAGCTATAACCAAATCACGTAGAGAGAGTGGATTTCTTGAGAAGTGAGAGTAAAACATGAGAAATGAGACTGTGAGAGTACGTGGATGGGTGGGATCGATGTATGTGGTTGGCGGTTTGTTTTATATAGGGGGGCAAGGACATCACTGTAGGTTTTCAGTTACAACCGATAGTGAAAGTGAATATCACTGTCAATTTTTAAATAGAACCGACAGTGAAGGTGCATATATGTAAAGGATTGTGGGAAAGTTTTAACAACAACAATATATTTATTTTGATAGAGTAATGTAGCCATCAAAATAAAGCTAATTAAGTAACAAAATCAAAGGAGTGGATGTTTGTTACTAACCTTAAAGCAAAAAGATCAAGCCATTCTTTAAAATCCAAGCGCTAGCTTCATGGTGAAGAGCAACCGCAACAATAGAGGGAAGGGCCCAAATGCGCGCCTCTATTCTCAGAATGGAAGAGAGGAGAAAGGAGAGGACGGTTGTAGCCTTTTTGTACTGTAGAATTATCACTGTCAGTTCTTAGCTAGAACCGACAGTGATAGAGCCCAATCATTGTTGGCTCTTGGCTTGAACTGGTAGTGATATGTGGCCATCAAGCCACTACCGGTTAGAGACACAAACCGACAGTGATAGTTGCCATCACTGTGGGTTCGGTCACATCCCAAATCAATTTTTGGTTTTCAGAGCCAAGAACCGGCAGTGAAGGGTCAACACTGTCGGTTCTCCTAATTCTGGTAGTGATGAGGCCGGTAGTGAAGTGCTATTTTGTAGTAGTGCATATATCATGAACAACTAGTGTGCAATCTGTAAAGTGCATAGACAATCATAGAAGATATATGCAACTCCATCCTATTTTGAAGGCTCCTATTTGTATATATGTTTCATGATTTGGACTTTGAAAATTTACACCTTAATTATCATATACTAACCAAAAACTTGTACGTTCATTGAAATAGACAAAAATATTTATCGCTGCCCGTTGGA
Organism: Miscanthus floridulus; assembly: GCF_019320115.1. Lineage (NCBI taxonomy): Eukaryota > Viridiplantae > Streptophyta > Magnoliopsida > Poales > Poaceae > Miscanthus > Miscanthus floridulus. The sequence continues at coordinate 30,117,933 of NC_089594.1, forward strand.
AGTAGTTATAAGCTATTACCTGTTTTCGGTGGCTCTCGGTCATCTCCCTCCGGAGGCGACTTTGGGACGCAGAAAAAACTACTCCGCACTCAGCGATTCTCTTTCCCCCGTCGTTCTCTCCCTTGCGTTCACTGGATGACTGGATCTCCGAGCGTCTCTGCCTCGTCATGGCCATGGCTCCTTGATGTTTCTGAAGCACGGCGCCGTCCTCTCGGGCCGTAACGGCGTGCTCCTCATACCGCTCCTGGTCCTCACAGTCGCCCTCGCCGCGGCGCTGCTCCTCAGCAACGCCCTGTCCGTGCAGCCGCTGGACGCCGCTGTGCTTGCTGGACGCAGACGCCACCAGCCGCGTCGACCCAGCCACTGCCGCGTACCGGGATCTCGTCAAGGCCCTCTAGTCCGACCTCCAGCGACTTCTTCTCGCCCCCAGCGGCTGCCTCCTCGCCGACGTTGTGGCCGGATCCGCCATCAAGATCACCACCGTCTTCTCCGCCGCAGACCGACGCGCCATCGTGATCGCGGCGCTCAGCGCGGCCCAGGGCAAAGTCTGGGGCCGTGCTGACCATCGCGTTTGGGTACGTCCTAGAGCTGGCCCGCGCCGCCGCCATCGTGGCCCTGGCCGTGCTCGCGCCTCGCGGTCGTCCTCCTAGACTACTCTCTCATGCTGCTCTTTCACGACGCGCTGCTCGCGCTCCTCGCCACGCTCTTCCTCATCTACCTCACCGTCGTCTGTGCGCCGTCACTGTTGCCGTGCCTGCGGCGGAGCCCGGGCGGCGCGGCACGAGCGCAGTGGCCACGCGTGGTGGCTCATGCAGGGCCAGGGCGGCCGTTTACACGCTTGCACTCAAAGCCGCCAGCGGAGTGGCCACCGGCGTCGCCTACCTGCTGCTGCTCTGCTCTGCGCCGGAGTTGCATGACTTTCCACGCCCATGTTCTCGCTCCCGTGCACAGATTGCACTGCGGGAAATTTGGCATCCGCAGGTTACTGTCACCGGAGTGGGAGGGGATGTCATGTGCAGGGTCAAAATCTCCTTTGGTGTTGAAATCCACGCTCATTTGCCCCTCTGTCATCCAAAGGAGCCCTAAGGTATCCAAATAAGCTCCTTAGCGAAATAAAAAAAATACTAGTTAATACTATGATGAAAATGGTACCATCAATCACCTAAATTATGTAGTCCACGAGTCATTTTTACTTGTTTGATTATTGCTTTGCCTTGTCTTTAGTACATCGGTTAGTTCTTGCGGTCTGGTGCAATCAATAGGCAACCCCGGTAGGGGAAAGTGACGTATCGAGAATTGATTTGCTGACATATCTTAATTTTATATGTAGGTAATTGTGTACGTGGATTATGTTTTGAATGTATAATGATTAATAAACATTCATTGTACCCCCTCTAGTATAGTGCATAGGTTAAAACTGTCGTTCACAATATGCATTTGAAAACAGAACCATGCACTCAAGAGCGGATCCAATGTGGGGGCTCAAGCCCCCCATGCGCTAGAGCTCTATGTACAATTAACTATGTTACTAAGATCGCCTTCCACGTATATGTTATCTAGCAATAATAAAACATTATCTTAACTATTGACGGACTATGAAAGATGACATGTAATAAAGTCCTAAAATAGAACAATGGAATGCTTGTGCTCCAAGCGCCGATTACCTATATTACTGAGGCCGCCTTCCACGTATATGTTGGTCTAGCAATAATAAAACATTCTCTTAACTATTGACGGACTATGAAAGACAACCTATAATAAAGTACTAAAATACAACAATAGGAGGTTTGTGCTCCCTGACGCCGCCATCCGCATGTAGCACGCCGCTCCATAGCCCTCTGGTAGAGGCAAAGGTTGAAATTGTCATTCGCATTGTACGTATGGAATTAGAACTATGCACCCAGGGGTGGATCCAGCGTGGGGGCTATGGGGGCTCAAGCCCCGCACGTGCTGGAGCTCTATGTACAATAATATTACTAAGACCGGCGCCTTCCGCGTATATGTTGATAGATCCAGCAATAACAAATCATTCTTCTTAATTATTGACGCACTATGATGACCTATAATAAAGTCCTAAAATAAAAGAGAGGAAGAAGGTGGTCTTGTCCGCAGCCCAGTGCCGCCATCCATGTGTAGCACGCCGCTCCATAGCCCTGAGTGCAAAGGTTGAAATTGTCATCTACATTAATTATGCGTATGTAACTAGAACCATGCACCCATACCCCCCCCCCCCCCCCCCCCCCCCTGGAGCTGCATAGAGTTAACAGAGAGGGAGGACATCGAGAGGGGAAGATAGAGGAAAAGCAGTGGTGGATTTATGATTTAATGGAAGAGAGGCTGAAGTCATCTTCAACCTTGAGAGCCCCTCCTTTCTCTTTTTCATGTCCAAAAAAAATTAGAAGAGGCTCTATTGTTATGGAGGTGCAAGGAGGGGCTCGAGCCTCACCTGCCTCACTGCTAGATCCGCCCCTGAGGAAAGGGGGAGGAGAAATGAACCCTACCTATGGTCTATCTCTGCGTTCGCTACTACATGCACCTTGCTAGAGGACGTACGTGCGCGTTAACGCATATAAAGCATGCAGGACTTGACTTAGAGCAATGTACTCATAGTATATATATAAAAAAACACGAGCCGCGGGGAGCGACATCCCCACCGGTTTTTCATTAAGAAGAACTTCTCACGCAGCTCACGAAAACCCCCCCGAACCCTGGCCCCACCCATATACAGCTCCCCACCGGTTTTTCATTAAGAAGAAGAACTTCTCATGCAGTTCGCGAAAAAACCCTCGAACCCTGGCCCCACCCATATACCATGCATCCCCATGAGACGGAACGACTCTAGATCTGTACTTTAATGTGGAGACAGACGAGAGGTTTTTATTACCCTCAAACCTAAAATTCGTCCCCGTGGGGGTTCGAACTCAGGACCTGCTGGAACCCTCTGTCCAGTCCAGCTAGAGGTCCTTTGGTTAGAGTATATATGTCCACAATAATTTTCAAAATATTGCTATAAATCCGAGTATATATATATAAGTGTCTTGTGCATACCGTATGACACGTGTACGTATTTTCGCATCACAATAATAACCGTCATCTCCACCGTCCATGCCACCACAGTCCACGGGCCGGCCGGCTCCATCCGGCTATATAAGACGAGCAAGTGCCAAGGCGACAAGCAAGCACAAGCAAAGCAACAACTAACCAACCCATCGATCCAATTGTCACTCGCTCAGTCGCTCTCCCTCCAACAAGGTCATCTCGATCTTGGTTTCATTATCCATGGCGGAGGAGAAGCACCACCACCACCACCTGTTCCACCACAAGAAGGACGAGGAGGAGCAGCTGGAGCAGCCCGCCGGCGGCGGGTACGGCGAGGCCGCCGAGTACACGGAGACCACGGTGACGGAGGTGGTGTCCACCGGCGAGGACGAGTACGACAAGTACAAGAAGGAGGAGAAGGAGCACAAGCACAAGCAGCACCTCGGCGAGGCCGGTGCCATCGCCGCCGGCGCCTTCGCACTCGTACGTCGTCGTGTACCTCTCGTCGTCGTCGTCGTCCGGCGATTATCGTTAATTATTACCATATTACCTATACATATGAATTGAACGAACGAACAGATGATCGTTGTACATGTATATAGTACGAGAAGCACGAGGCGAAGAAGGACCCGGAGCACGCGCACCGCCACAAGATCGAGGAGGAGGTCGCGGCGGCGGCGGCCGTGGGATCCGGCGGCTTCGCCTTCCACGAGCACCACGAGAAGAAGAAGGACCACAAAGAGGTCGAGGAGGCCAGCGGCGAGAAGAAGCACCACTTCTTCGGCTGATCCCCTCGTCGTCCCGTCGACGTGCGTGCACGTACGGCCACATGTATGTATGCATGTATATGTATGTATGTTTGTACACGTATATGTATCTACGCGTTCGTATGACAGTGAGATGGAGAGACTGAGAGGTGGGCCCACACGCCCGCCGGATTGTGCATATACATATATGTACATGTATGTATTTGCGTGATGAATAAGTGGCTACGTAATCTGTCGTGTATACGTGTGTATATGTACCTGTGTATGCTTGTGATACGACGACTGAAAAATGTGTGTGCAACTCTGATTTGCTTATGTTTATGTTTGTCAAACATTATAGTGCCCATTTTATTTTATTGGACTATAGCTACTAGCCTAATCTTGTGCGCCGGTGGTATATGGATGAAATTACTATTTGAAGTAGGTGTTCAGCATGTACATCGAGATAATCTATCTGTTTTCTTACCTGTCGTTTTAGTTTTGTTCTAAATTAAACATTTTTTTATCAAACTAGCAATTTTAAAAGTTCATACATTTTCTCAACATGTAAATTATATATTATAATATGATATTATAAAAGTACCGCAACTAAAGCTAGCTGCACTACTAGATCAAGATCACCTTTCTAAACTGAAAAAAAAACGTTCTAAACTCAGTACAAAAACTACATACTCACAAGATACAAAAAGGGACTACATACTCACAAGTTGTCATTATCTAAAAGAGCATACTCACATTTAATTCTACATTTCGATACAGGGAGCAGAATAGAAAACGGAAGGCAGAGGGATAATGACATTTAATATTGAATTCTCAAGGCAGGATACTTTGCATATAGTCTAAGGTAGGATAAATAACGACGGCGACAGGCCGACAGCTCCTTTCGCTTGATCTTCGTCCGTCCACGAGGCCAAGAAAGAGATCTGCATTAATTATATGTGGGTGGCGAAAGAAATTGAGGATTTCAGAGCCCTGGTACACACTTTTGGTTGTGCTATCTAGTAGTAGGATAAATTGAGTACTATGCTTTTAGCACCTCCAACAAGCCTTGGTGTTTGTGTTCAGGAGGGTTGTCCGCGAGGCTAAGGGCACCCGCAATGGTTACAACCAATTACTAGCTTTAAGCCAACTTCTCCAACAGTGCTAGCTTTTAGCACATAGCTAACATGAATAGCTCCACATGACACTGTCATGTAACATTGAAATGTATGCAAGAGCTTAGCTCTTGATTAAGAGCTATTTTCTCTCTCTTATATTAAAATATAAGAAAAAATACTTAAAGCTAGCTTAAAAGCCAATTGTTGGAGCTGCCCTAAGATCATGTGAGGGCTGCTGAAGCAGCCTAGCACGGCCCCTTACCAGCACTTTGCCGACGTGCGTGCGTCCGGCTCGATGTACCAATATTGGTGAATACACAAGTCCTTAATTCGCAAGCAAATGGAAGCCTATTAGGGCCTTCACACTACACAAGCAAGGCCTTAACATGATCACTGAAGGATAGGTCTAACCAAATCTCCTACAACTAAAAAGAACAAAGTGTGGATATTTTTTAGTGCGACATTTATTTTGGTTCGTCCGTCTGCCCACGCCTACGATCCCACGATATCTTAATTACTGATTGATCGTGCCATTCTCCTTGATTGATATTGTCTATCATGTGATAGAGGAATCACGACAAAATAGGAAGTAGAAAATTATTGTGCTATCCATATACACATTGCATGTTTGCATGCACCAGCATACATGGCAATGAGCAAAAGGAAAGAGAATTAACACAGAAGGAAAGAGAATTAAGACAAAAGGAACCTCTTTATATTTCTGAGAACCTTGCCAAATATGCCTACATTTAATTACTTCCCCTCTTTGCATTTGCAAAAGGGACAGCTTTTTCCTCCTTTCATTTGGTTTTAGGCTCACGTGTTCCATCGCCCTCGCTTGATGTTTCTTGCGTGAACCATAGTTGATATCATCTGTCTTCCATGGCTCAGCCTCCCAATCCCAAGAACCTCTCCCTGACTGGAGATTCGACCTGCCAGAGGATCTCCTCGAGTCCATCGGGCAGCGTCTCGCATCAGGCCACGACGCGGCGTCCTTCCGATCTGCTTGCTCCCCATGGCGCGCCGCCGTCCCGTTCGCGACCTTCAGGCTGCTCCTGCTGCTCCCGTTCGACCCCGACTCGGACCGCGTCGGCTTCTACTGTGTCCCGGAGAAGAAGGTCTTGTCCAAGACGCTGCTCGACGTGCGCGGCAAGGTGGCGTGCGGCTCCTTGTGTGGGTGGATGGCGCTCATGGACGAGGCGGCGTCCGTGACGCTGCTGAATCCATTCGCCGGTGCCTATGTCATTGTTCAAAAGTGTAGCTCCAGCAGCAGGAGGAATTTTGTAAGTATGCTACATTCTTTCTCCAGAGGCACATGACTGGGCTGTTATTACCAGGTACATAAACTACACATACATATCTACTTGTGATGCCTATGGCCTTATCCTTACTTGTAGGATGGCCGGCAGCTAAATCACCGCAAATTACTGAGTGCATATTCCTGTTTGAATTGTGAAAAATGTAGGTGACCAGATCTTATTCCAGATGATAAACATGGTGGCAATAATCGGACTAATTTTGACGAGAACCAAGTGCTATCAAATTTTCTTGGATGTAAACTCTGGAGAACTAGGTGCTTCCTTTTGTCTCCTTTTCCTCGGCTCCTAAATCCCAACATGTACAGTTATCTACAGTTATCAAGTGTCAAGTCTCATCAGCACATAAACGCTTGACGAGTACCAAGTGTAAACACAGCTATACTGACTTATACAATTATCTACAGTGTACAGTCTCATCAGCACAGAACCACGGATCAAAATCATTCGATAGAGATCCAGCTAGCAACGGTACTCCTATTTATCATTATTTTAGTGTTAACACTTGCACAAATGTGTTTATAATCTTTTTTAATCCTTATTATTACCAAAGTCATTGCCACTTTGTCAAAGAGCTAAACTTTTGTCTAGATTAAATCAGACTTTTGCCATTTTCCAATTGGCTTTCATGCAGTGTTAACACACACAACACCAACAACCTCTTAAGGAATCCCAAGCTACTTGATGTACCTTCATAGTGTAGGAGCTTGTCTAAGCTGCCATTGGGCATGTACTGGAGCACGAGTGCTTTGAAGTCCAGCTTGGAGTAAGTGCTTAGTATTCTTATCAGGTTGTGCTGTCGAGCCATGCGAAGCACATGGCACTCAGCTCCAAAGCTTCTAATGGCCGGTTCTAGTCGCATGTTTAGAACTTTTATTGCAACAACCAAACCATTGCTCAGTTGGCATTTGAAAACTTTTGCAAGACTTCCCGTTCCCAGAAGGTTGTTATCGCTAAAGTTATTAGTGGTAGAAATTAGCTCATGGTAGGTAACTAATGTTTGTCTTACAGCATTGCCTGGATCAGTGACACTAGCTTTCCTTCTAATCATTAGGTGGACACAAAGAACAATGGAGACAAATGCAGCAGTGACAACTGGAAGAAGGATAACTAGAAGGTGTCTTTTATTTGAGTGAGAGTCCTCAAGACAAGGAGAAAATCCAAGATGGGGAGATCCACATAGCTCAGCATTTCCAATCAAAGATATTGACGTGATGTTTGAAAAAATACCTCCCTCTGGTATCTTCCCTTCTAGCTTATTGAAGGAGAGGTTCAAGGATGTCAAGGCCGTGAAATTGGCAAGGAACATGGGAATGGTACCAGAGAAATTGTTAGAAAGATCTAAAGAAATAAGTTTGTCCAGGTGGAAGAAGCTTGCTGGTATAGCTGAGTTTAAGTGGTTACTAGGTAAGCTTATTTGTTCTAGCACACTAAGGTTGCCAATGCTGTCGGGTATAGAGCCAAAGAATTTGTTTCCTGGAAGATACAACTGTTGTAAGCTCCTCAGCATGTCAATATTTGTCGGTATAGGGCCAGACAAGTCATTGTTATCGACGCTAAGTAAGATGAGGTCTTGCATCATTGTGATAGAATTTAGGATATCTCCTGTGAATAGGTTGTTAAAAATATTTAATGTTTCAAGATGGCTTAAGTTTGACAGTGTTGATGGAAGCCTACCTGTTAACTTGTTATAACCTACACTAAACCAAAGTAACTCTGTTGATAGGTTCCCTATAAGATCTGGGAGCCCCCCTATGAAAGAATTAAAGCTCAGGTCAAGGACCTGGAGATTCTTACAATTAGAAAGGGAAGACAAGAAGTTAAGATTCCCATCTAAATTATTCGATCCAAGAGCAAGCCTCTCAAGAGCTAGGATGTTATTCCCAAGTGTTGGTGGTACTGAGCCAGAGAAATTATTGTTGTGCATAAATAGTGTAGATAATTCCGAAGAAAAGATGGAATCCGTCCTGTTAGCTGATTGGTTCCCATATCTTCAGTAGAGGAAGGCTAAAACTTTGATTGGTAGGAATGGCACCCGCAAAGTTGTTGTGTGCGAGATAAAGCCACTGCATCCTTGACATGTTGTAGATGGTTGGGGGCACTATACCAGATAGGTTATTGTACCCTAGGTATAGGAATTCCAACTTGGGCAAGGAACCTAGGTTATGTGGTACAGGACCTGATAAGCTGTTATTCATCAAGCTGATCTGCTTTATGGATTGCGTATTATTGAATAGGCTTGGTGGTATATGGCCAGTTAGGTCATTCTTGGCAAGAGCAAACCCCTCAATGATGTGCATATTCTGTAGTGGTCCTGGCGGGATATCCCCAGGCAGGCTATTGGAACTGAGGACAAGATCCTCAAGCCTCGTTAGGTTTCCTATGGCAGTTGGAAGAGGGCCTGTGAGCAGAACCTTTTTCAGACAGCTACATGATATGCTATCTTAAAAAGTTGCATTGATCACCTATTTCAATAGTGGAAAGTGGCTTCTACATACCACAGCAAATCCACGTTTATATTAGCCAAAAAAACAGCGATTGTATGAGCTTTCCACTACCACAATCCTGAATTCACATGGAACAATATCTGTCCCAGACTCACAGGATAGGAAACCTAACCACGAAAATACCACACAATGCAAGCTAGTTGTCTTAGAGATGCCATTAGTAACTGCTAGTACTAACCGATATGATTGGCCAATATAAAATCTACATCATCACTTCAAAAGTAGTGATGGAGTACCCAGAATTGTTTGTTGGAATGATGACATAAGAAAATTGTAGTTCGTCGATGGACCCATCAAAAGCATCATCACCATCATTGGAGAAACAAAAGAGCGATGCAGACTTTCTACTACAAATCAGGTTGGGATCACCATGGATGGAAATTAATCATCTTGGAATAGAAAGTCAAAACACTAAAACCATGGATGAACACAGATACATATAGTAAGCTATTCTCCATACATTAACCAAATCTATTTCCTGATTGACCCATTAAAAATCCGCTTGACGATCATCTATCTAAAAGAAAGATGCAGAACCTTAAGCCGATGTAGCATGCCAAGTTCAACAGGGATGGAGCCAGTGAGGCTGATGTTTGCGAGGTTGAGGAAGGAAAGGAACGAAAGATTACCGAGCGGAGAGGGAGAGGGAGGGGGCCGGCCGCCGGAGACGCGTCGGGAGCCTGCGGTCCTCGCCTCCTCGGTGCGGCGGGAACCCTAGCCTCCTCGCTCCGGATCTGGGCGAGCGGAGAGGGAGAGGGAGGGGGCCGGCCGTCGAAGACGCGTTGGGAGCCTGCGATCCTCGCCTCCTCAGTGCGGCGGGAACCCTAGCCTCCTCGCTCTAGATCTAGGTGAGCGGAGAGGGAGAGGGAGGGGGCCGGCCGCCGGAGACGCGTTGGGAGCCTGCGGTCCTCGCCTCCTCGGTGCGGTGGGAACCCTAGCCTCCTCGCTCAGGATCTGGGCGAGCGGAGAGGGAGAGGGAGGGGGCCGGCCACCGGAGACGCGTCGGGAGCCTGCGGTCCTCGCCTTCCTCGGTGCCTTCGTGCTGCAGGAACCCTAGCCGCTGAGGAATTGGGCAGCCTGACGGCATCCACAGGAGATTTCGCCCAACACTTAACGGGTGGCCACAGCGACGGTCACAGATATACCTCAGAGCACTGTAGGGGTGGCTGAGGTTATAAACCGCCCCTACAGTCGATTTTTTTCAAAAATCTAAATCAAAATGAATTTTTGAAATGTAAATAATAAATAAACAATACAAAATTTTATAATTATTTTTTATATATATATTTACATATCCAATAACTAAGACAACTACAACAGTTTAAAATTGAAAATTTGAACCTTAAAAAATGGGAAAAAAAAATTAAATTTTAAAAAATTAAAATCAATACTACTAAAATAATTTGAACCTTTCAAATTTGAAATTTGAAAAAATGACAAGTTCAAACCAAAATTTGAGACCCAAAATGATTTCACCATAAAAAGTGATGAATACCAAAGTTGTTCAACTCATTAATATCTACAACTTTTATTTTGGTCATCTTGTCATTTGATAAAATTTGAACCTTTCAAATTTGAAATTTGAAAAAATAACAAGTTCGAACCAAAATTTGAGACCCAAAATGATTTCAACATAAAAAGTGATGAATACCAAAGTTGTTCAACTCATTAATATCTACAACTTTTATTTTGGTCAACTTGTCATTTGACAAAATTTGAACCTTTCAAATTTGAAATTTGAAAAAATGACAAGTTCGAACCAAAATTTGAGACCCAAAATGATTTCAACATAAAAAGTGATGAATACTAAAGTTGTTCAACTCATTAATATGTACAACTTTTATTTTAGTCATCTTGTCATTTGACAAAATTCGAACCTTTCAAATTTGAAATTTTGAAAAAATGACAAGTTCGAACCAAAATTTTAGACCCAAAATGATTTCAACATAAAAAGTGATGAATACCAAAGTTGTTCAACTCATGAATATCTATAACTTTTATTTTGGTCATTTTTTCATTTGACAAATTCTTAGCATACATTGTTCATTAATCTTACACATGTCTCATATAGTTTATAAAACCTTATGAGAGATGTGTCATATTTGTGAACAATGTCATTACCACTTTATCATATGAAGAAATGACCAATATAAAAGTTATAGATCTTGATGAGTTATTCAACTTTGGTATTTATCACTTTTTCAACTGAAATCATTTGGGGTACCAAAATCTTGTCTGAAGTTACATTTTTTTAAAATTCAAAATTTAAATTGCTCAAACTTTTCATATGTATATATTGACAAAACCAACAAAATAAATTGATAGAGAATAATTTTAGAAAATTTTAGGAAAAAAATCATCAGATTTAGAGTTAGTATGAGGAAGAAAAACTAGTTACAAAGTTAACCCACAGATTAAAAAAAAGAAATCACACTGTTCACAATGATCATGTAAGGATCATCTAGAACAGTGTGATTTCTCTTTTTAATCTGTGGGTAAACTTTGTAACTAGTTGTTATCTATCATACTAACTCCAAATGTGATGGTTTCTTTTCCTAAAAATTTCTAAAATCATGCTTCAGTATTTAAGTTTGATCAAACTTGGATGTGACAATGTTTTACATATTTTAAAATTTAAAATTTGATAAGTTCAAACCAAATTTTCAAACCCTAAATGATTTCAGATGTAAAAGTGATGAATACATAAGTTGTTCAACTCATCAAGATCTACAACTTTTATTTTGGTTATCTTGTCATTTGACAAAATTTGAACCTTTCAAATTTGAAATTTTAAAAAACGACAAGTTTGAACCAAAATTTGAGACCCAAATTGATTTCAACATAAAAAGTGATGAATACCAAAGTTGTTCAACTCATTAATATCTACAACTTTTATTTTAGTCATCTTGTCATTTGACAAAATTTGAACCTTTCAAATTTAAAATTTGAAAAAATGACAAGTTCGAACCAAAATTTGGACCCCCAAATCATTTCAACTGAAAAAGTAATGAATACCAAAGTTGAATAACTCATGGAGATCTACAACTTTTATTTTGGTAATTTCATAATTTGTTAAATTCTTAGTATACATTGTTCACACAAACATACATGAATGTAGTCTCACACGCACATACATGAATGTTGTCTCACACACATACATAAATGTAGTCTCACACACACATACATGAATGTAGTCTTACGAACACTGACACACTTACATAAACTAGCTAGCCCACCGTGATAACTTTCTCCTTGACACCTTTTCGTTCCCATGGCAATACATCTTTGGGCAGGTTCTTTTCCATAGCCTCGATCTTCTTACAAAAGTCTGTGAATAGCGGCATCTCATCACACTTATTGTAAGCTTCAACATCGTCCACGCCATCAACTTCGATGATATGTTGTTTTCCAGAGGCCACCACGTGCTTTGTCTTCTTCTTTGGGGGGAGGTTACTTTGCGGGTCGGGCATATAGAAGACTTGCGTGACTCGTTCAGCGAGCACCCAAGGATCATCCTGGTAGCCTACATTCTAGAGGTCGACGACTCTCTATTCGATCTCATTTAATTGATGTTGCTTGATCTAGCGGCATCGAAACAGGGCCACCTTTATATCCCTTCCATAGTCAAGTTCCCATATATCTTCAATTATGCCAAAGTACAACACCTTTCGCCCCACTCCATCGAGAGCCTCTATTCGGACGCCGTTGTTCTAATTCACAGATTTCCTGTCCTTTGTGTCGGTATAGTATGTGTACCCATTGATGTCATAAGCATTCCAAGACGTCACCTGTTTCGATGGCCCGGCCGCCAACCGACTGATGGTAATAGAATCTATGGTTTCTCCAGGCTATATGTTCTGGTCCTTCAACCATGATGTTAGGCGTTGCTTATGCTGTTTCATGACCCAATCATCTGAACGGCCATTCCTCTCGGCCATAATGATAGCCATGTGTTCATCAATGTACGGTTACATCACTGCCATACTCTGCAAGACACTGTAATGTGCCCGACTCACCTCTCTGTAATCATTGTCGAGGAACACTTTCCTACCACTTGTGCCCTTCCCAGCTAGCCTTCCCTTGTGACGAGAATCGAGATTACCAATCCCTCTCTGTACTTTTAGCCACTCTTGGCAGCACTCGACGACTTCTTCGGAATTGTAACCCTCTATCATGGAGCCCTCTGGGTGTGTTCGGTTATGCATGTATCGGCTTAGAACCGACATGAACCGCTCGTAGGACCACATTTCATGCAAGAAGCAAGGGCCCAGCGCCTCGATCTGATGAACTAGGTGAATCATGAGATGTACCATTATATCAAAAAAAAAGCGGGAGGTAAACACATCTCTAGCTAGTTCTGGGTCTCCACCATGAATTCATGTAGGCCACTTAGCTCTTGCCTGCGAATCGTCTTCTATGAGATCTTCGAAAAGAAGTAGCACATGCGGGTGATGGCCATCTTTAGGAACTCTGGCTTTATAGCCCTGATTGCAATTGGTAGGAACACTGTCAGCATCACATGACAATCATGAGCCTTGCAGTATGTTAATGATAGGTCCTTCATTGACACTAGCTTCTTCGGGGTCACCGAAAACCCAGTCGACACTCTGACCCCCCTAAGGAAATTGCATATAGCTCTCCTCTCGTCTAGGGTTAGGTTGAAGCTAGCCGCGGGAAGACTGTACTTGCCATTATCTTGCTGTACCGGCCAAAGCTCCCGCATCATGTTCAGTTGCACCATGTCTTTTCGTGATCTGAGACCATCCTTTGACTTGCCCGTGTCCATCAAGGTAGCCATGAGACTCTCAAAGACATTCTTCTGCACGTGCATCACATCAATGGCATGGGGGACCTCCAAGTCTGGCCAATAAGGTAGGTACTGAAAGAAGATCGATTGCTTCTTGAATGGTACGCCTTCGATGGGAGGTGTGCTTCTATCTCTAATCGTTTCATCCGGATTCTTCTTTCCATAGACGACGTGTATGTTTTGGACCATTCTGAACACATGTTCTCCATTACGACGTCTCTCTAGAGGGGGTTCATCCTCTGGGATGTTGTCATAGTATCTTAGGTATAATTTGCCATGGTACTTATGACCTGTCTTTATGAAGCGCCGGTTCCTTATGTAAACTATCTTTCTGGATTCATCTAGGAACACCCATTTAGTACCATCCAAACAGACTAAGCATCTAGTCTTGCCTTTGAACTGTCCAGACAGGGCAAACAGCGCGAGGTAATCATTGGTAGTAACAAATATTATTGCTTTGCATATAAAGTCCTCCCGCTAGAACGCATCGTACATCGGCTCCCCATACCTCCATAGCCTCTCCATTTCTTGCATCAGAGGCTCCAAGAACACGTCTATATCAATGCCTGGTTGTTTAGGGCTGGAGATAAGAATGGTGAGGAGAAGGTACTTCCTCTTCTGACACAAATATGTTGGGAGGTTGTACATGGTCAAGATGACTGGCCATGTGCTGTGGTCGGTCATCCTCTCATTGAAGGGATTCATTCCATTGGTGCTCAAGCTAAACCGTACATTTCGTGGGTCATCACTGAATTCTGCTTTGTACTTGGCATCGAACAATTGCCACTGGCTACAATCGGCCGGGTGTGCGATCGTATCATCATCCACCTTGCGCTCATCATCCCACCATGTCATCAGTGCGGCTTCCTTAGGGTTTAGGAACATACGCCTCAAGCGGTCGGTCACAGGCAAGTACCACATAACCAGGGCAAGAATTCTTCTCTTATTTGCATCATTGCCTAATGGAGTTTCCTCTGGGGTTGAGATTCTTGCACCACCTTCTTCCCACCCTTCTTCCTCTTTCCTGTGGAGGCTTCCACCCCACTTTGAAGGTCATTGTTCTTGTACCAACTAGCCCCACACCTAGGACATGTATCTAAAGTCTCGAACGATGTGCCACACCGAAAAAGGATACAGTGGTTGGGGCATGCATGGATTTTTTCAACCCCTAATGTGAGTGGACTTATAACCTTCTTTGCTTGGTATGTGTTGGCGGGAACTATGTTCGGCTGTGGGAGCAACCGTGACATGAGGCACAACAGATCATTGAAACTGCAGTCCGACCAGCCGTACTTAGCCTTCAGGATGAGTAGCTCAAGCACAAAACGTAGCAGTGTGAAGTATGTTAGACAGCCCTTCTCAGCATCATACATAGTCTTCTTCGATGCTTTTGTCACCCTCTCAAGATTTTCTAGACCTCTCTTGCTCTTTTCTAATATTTCTGGTCCAAAGGCCCCAAGTATTTCGTCCAAGTTGTCACCGTCATCTGCATCCCCCTCATGTGCTTCGCCATCATTCCTAGCACCACTAGCATCATCACCACCTTGTTCATTGCCAAAGCCACCACCTTGTTGATTGCCATAGTCATGATCCATTTGTTGCTCAAGATCGTCTGTGAATCGGGACAAGTATGCTTGGTTTTCAGCTTCATCAGCTAGATCATCGTCGCTGTCATCAACAACCACTGTTTCACCGTGATGAATCCACACTGTGTAGTCCGGAACAAATCCTCTCCTAATCAGATGTTCTTTGATGGTACTCACATCTCGAAATGCAATAAGGTTCTTGTAATCTTTGCAGGGACAAATAATCGTGTCACTATTCTCTTTCAATGTCGCTGCATGCTTCTCTACGGCTCTGATGAATTTGTCCACCTCATCACGGAAAAGAGCATCGTGTCTTAACGAACCATACATCGAAGAGTTCCTGTAGTCCATCTTATAGAAACAAAACAACCAAAAACAGAATATTACTCGAGAATAATTGTATATACCTGAGACACGCACCATGGTAGTAGAGGATAGTTAATTAATTGACTATTAATGCATAAATATTTTAAAATATAAATTAATAGGTTCAAATAAACAATTTCAAAGAAAACAATTAGCAACATTTAATATTTCATCCACTACCTTTCATGCAAACTCCATTCCAATTTTATGGTAGAGGATAATTAATTAATGGCCTATTTATCCATAATAAATTATAAACACACATTATAGAAAGGAATCAAAATAAATATTAAATGATAATTAGTAGCCATGGTAGAGGATATTTTACACATTAGCAACAATTAAAATCTTACACATTCACCTACATGCAAACCCTAGTCACATAAAGAAAAAATTGAAAAAGATTAAAAAAACAAAATCCTAGATCTAGATATAGGGTTTCATGACACATGCATCAAACTTCACTAATACTACACTAAAATCAACAAAGATGTACTAACAAAGGGTGCAATCTTACTTCCCTACCTAATTTACCATAGTATAGTAAAAATTAGGGTCCAATTTCACTCATAACTAGCTCAAGCTCTATAGAAGAGAGAGAAAACCAAAAATCAAATTACTTATTAACCAACGAATTAAACTTCAAATAAAGAGTTGTAGAAGCATTTCCTTACCTTTTAGAGCCTCTTCATCAAAGGATTTGAGATCAAAACCTTCCCCCTTAGTAGAGCAATTTTTAGGAGGAGCCAAGGGCCTCCCAACCCTTTTTTGGTAGAAGAGTATGTCCCGAGGTGAAAGAAGAGGTGGCTGCTATTTATTCGTGCATCGTCAGTAGGGGCGGCTGATAATTCAGCCACCCCTACAGTAGAACAGCAGGGGTGGCTGGTGGCAGCCGCCCCTACAAAATGGTCACTGCAGGGGCGGCTGGTGATTGAGCCGCCCCTATAGATTAGCCCCAACTGTAGGGGCGACTCAGGTTACCAGCCGCCCCTACAGTGCCATCTGTAGGGGCGGCTGGGGCCCGAGGACGCCCACTGTAGGGGCGCCCCCAACCCCAGCCGCCCCTACAGTAAAAATGCCCCTGTTCCTACTGTGCGAATGTGGCGTAGTAAATAAGTCACTAAGTCAAGTTATCACATTAGTACAAACATAAGTTATAACATTTAAAATGTGCCGCACGTTCTAGTATTAAAGTTGACTAAGTACATGTAACGTGGATCTCATTTTATAATACTCTTTAATAGAAAATGTAATATTGGTGCAAACAGAGTTAGAATCAACATAGTATTACATAATAAAAGTTGTGGTTATAATTTTTTTTCCCTCGCTATAGGCTGTTGGCCAGCCAACAAAACTATTTGATGGCCCACGTGGCCATTCTGTGTTATCTTACCAAACTTCCATTGCCACACATAGGCCGGCCCAACAGGAGATAATACGTGCATTGTAACCATCCAGTTGGCCGGCCCACTGTAAACCATCCAGTTGTGCGGGCCATGACACGAGGGGTGGTGACACGCTGATGCTCCGGCAAGATCCTACTGAAAGTGCTCAAAAGAGGAATGAATTAGACTAATTTAAAATTTCTTTGCAATAATTAAATCATACGGTTAGCCCAATTAACCTCTTATGCCTAGAAAGTGTTTCTATTATCTACCGCACAAAAATTTAGCAATCTATGTTCTAATTCTACTCTAGCATGACAATTCTATAAATATAAATGGCAAGAATTGAATTGTTCAAAATAAATGCACAAAGTAAAGAGAGAAGGAGGAACGCGGCGATGTTTTGCCGAGGTATCGGAGAGTCGCCACTCCCCACTAGTCCTCGTTGAAGCACCCGCGTAAGGGTGTATCTTCCCCTTGATCCCCGCAAGGATCAAGTGCTCTCTACGAGTTGATTCTTTGACACTTCGTCGCGGTAAATCACCCACAACCACTCATAACTTGAGTTGGGTCATCCACAAGCTCCGCCGGATGATCACCAAACTCCCAATCACCATCAAGCCATCTAGGTGATGGCAATCACCAAGAGTAACAAGCACGAACTCTCACTTAACCACGACAAGCCTAATGAGAAGGGTGGATGCACACTTTGCTTCTCTTGCTTTCACTAATGAGGGCTCTCTTTGGGATTCTCAAATCTCAATCACCTCACTAGGACCTTGCTCTTTTTGGCACTCTCAAAGGTGTTTCTCAGCTATTGGAATGAGCAAAAGTACCCCCACACACGAATGGAGGAAGTATTTATAACCATGGCTGAAAAACGAACCGTTATGTGCCTCTACGGGGTGACCGTACGCTCCGATCAGTTCTCCCCGAACTCTAGTGTTTAAGTTGTGACCGGATGTGTTTGGTCGTGATTTTCCCTTTCTGGAACCTTACTGGAGTCGACCGGACGCTAGGACTCAGCGTCCGGTCACTTCACCTCTCAGCGTCCGGTCGCACCAGACGATTTCACCTTGATCAAATAAACTAATCGAACTCTGCGCCAGCGTTCGGTCACCCCGGAGCCAGCATTCGGTCAGTATTTGACCCTCCATTCACTTCCAACTCTCGATCATATGTGAATGAAGTTTGCTCCAATGGATCTAATGGCTTTTTAGGAGCTACCTAGTGCTAGATTTAGCAAGTGTGCACCACACCTAACTCACTAGACTCACCTAGGTCAAGCTACCCGTCCATACCCCCTTTAATAGTACGGCCAAAGGAAAAACAAAGTCCTAAACTACTCTAACTGTCTCTTCCACTCTAATCGACACTTAGAACTAGTCCATCCTTAACCTTGTCGTCCATCCTTTGAAAACTGAAATGATTTCCATCGTAGGGGCATGACCACCATGATAGCCCAATCGATCTCCATTACCATGACCTAACTTAATTGCCTCTACAAAATACACATTATTCATAGTAATCATGTATTGTCATTAATCACCGAAACCCAACTAGGGGCCTAGATGCTTTCAATCTCCCCTTTTTGGTGATTGATGACAATACCACCTCGAGTATGTGAAAGAGTTGAGGTTTTTAACATGCTTGGTTCATATAAGCTTTTGACAATAAGAACAAAGGAGTTAGGCAAGCTTATATGACCCAAGTCAACATGATGTACTCAAAAGATATGAAATAAGCATGAGTACAAGTAATAAAGCTCATTTGCATCGGAGTAAAACGCGGAAGCAAAGCAAATGAGCATAACACTAGTGATATGACATATAAAAGATTCAAAGTAGAGAGCACACATGTCAAATATCACGATCACGTAGATATCACTATCACATAAATATAGTTTGATGCATGAAAGTAAACACACACGAATGCATAATAGTGTATCACACATAAAAACCAAATGTAATAGATAAGCTAATAGATAGACTCTCCCTAAATGTATCGCTCCCCCTATGACTAACATACTCAATCCCTCTCCCCCTTTGGCGTCAAACACCAAAACCTAAGGGTCGGTCGGCTGGGCTACAGCGGATGAGTCGGGCGCTGAGGTACAAGGAGCGAGCTAGAACTGTGTGCCATCATCATCTGATCCAGAGCTCTGAGCAGTCTGACCCTCTGTAGCTGGAAGCAATGCTAAAGCGGTCTGGGTCAGATCAGGGACTGGAGTGGCCGTAGACTGTGCAGGTATCACTGAAGCAGGTGACTCTGATGATGCAATAGAAGAAGGGAGTGTCTCTATAGTTCCAGTAATAGGTGCAAATGTAGAAGGACCTAGGACATGTAAATATGGAGGAGTAGGCTGCCCTGTCAACTCACTGAAAGTTGCTCCAAGGCTCTTGGAGACTGAGTTATCTGGCACTAGGAGTGAGGAAGTCTGAGCTGGTGTGAAGCCCGTCTGAAGAGGTGTGAATTGCGGGGCTAGCACTAGCGAGGCAAACCACTGAGACACCTACTCTGTAGGTGAAGCAAACTATACTAGTGGCTGTCCCTAACTCTGAAGCCCACTAGGCTATAATGCTGGAGTCATAGAAGTGGTGGTAGACTGGTCAATCTAGGGTAAAGGCTGTGGCGGTGGAGCCCCAATGGCTGTCATAACATGTTGTATAAACCCAAGTAGCTGCTGCTACATGAGAAGCTGCTGCTGATGCATGGCCTACTGCTGCTGCTGGATCGCCTGCTGCTATCGCTGGAACTCATCTTGCCGAGTCTAAAACTGTGCGAAAGTAGCGGCGGTCTCCTATGCCTGGCGAGCCTGATCCTACCTCATCCGCTCAAGGATGGCAAGTAGAGTGGGGTCTGTCTGTGGTGTAGGTGGAGCTAAACTAGAGCTACTGGCCTCATGGTCATGTCGTCGTGGAGGCATCTGAGGAATATCATGGTAGTCCTCATCTGAGCTATCGCTGGGGTCGCTCTCGACCATCCCCTCCTGCTGAGCATCAAGCTACTCCTCCTCTATAGCTGCTATGCCCCTGATGGTCTCATCCTATTGAGCTACAGTCTCTGGCACCTCTAGATGTCGGCTCGGCTGGCTGGGTGTCCTCACTGCATTATGACGGATCATCTGAGTCATGTTGTATGTAGGGAACTCTGAGTAGCACCACTATACTCTATCAGCATCTCAGGTGGCCTCACAGTAACTGCCCTATGGATCAAGAATGTAATCCAGTGAGCATATGGTAGCTGCTTTTGATCCTTGAACCCCTCTACAATAGTATCCTCCATCTCTGATAGAAGGAGATCCCAAATGTCAAACATTGTCTGCTGCATCAGAGAGTTTAGTAACCATAACTATATGCGAGTCAAGCCCTCGTGATACCCCATCCTCGGAAGTAGTGTCCTCCTCATAATGGCATCAAGCACTCTAGCAGTAGGAGTAAGATCACTGGGTGTCTTGCTCGACCCCTCACTGAAAGGCTCTGTGAAGCACTGGCGAACTAGATCTGTAGGGGGCACAAGATCGCCGTGAGGATGTCTGGGAGGCGCTGTCTATCCATAGCAAACCTCATGTAGCCGAATAGGCTGCTCCTGAAGTCTAAGTATCTCTCTGACCCTAGTGCTCATCAGCCTGTAATCTCTGCCTCTGAAGGCAAAGTGAATGAATCTGTGCTGCGGGTCAATCCAAAGTGTAGCATAGAACTGATGGACTCAAGATAGAACATATAAGCCTATTCGTCCAAGTAAATCTATTAGCCCTGGTAGGTAAGGGCGAATATGCTCTCCAGCTGCTGCTACAATGGTCTCAATGTTGCACACCCTCTGAGATCTGAATACTGCCCCACTGTTAAGATATGTATTATAAAAAACTTCCTACAGAGGTGTGTAGAAGCCTTCTGAAGCTCGGTCATCCCTCCTCGGCGGGAACCACTGCTCAAAGTCCACAAATCTGAGTTGCTGAACCTGCTTGGCCATGGCGGCCCTCAAATCCAAGTGAGTCACTGGAGGCGGACCCTGTGGTCTAGGCAGTGGACGTGAACCCCTCCACTGTGTCTCTGACCTTAGTGTGACTGGAGCACGGGTACAACCAGAGCGGCGAAGCTATGGCTGAGGTGCCTGCTCTATCTCCTTGGCCTACTCTCCCTCCTGAGTCTGCTCTACTGGCTGTGGCTGCTGCTGAGGCTCCCCCTAAGACTGACTCTCATCAATAGCAACACGCCAGCCTCCAACCATGAGAGTCCTAGCTGGACCACCATGATAGCGCTCAACCTGCTCAATTGTAGCCCTCGTAGATGGAGAAAGCTGATCTGCAATAACAACACCACTCCGAGCACCTCCTCTCTCTGCACGCTCTGCGGCCTCTGCAATTGTGGTTGCTCTCGCTATAAATTCATCAAGGTACTTGCGCTTCCTCATTCCTAGCTTTGTTGTTGCCTTGCCTTTTGCATCTGTATGCTGGGGAAGCGGGGCCTCGGATCCTCATCCCTGGGACCTCCTCCGACATTCTTGACATGAGCCATCTGATGAAGCTAAAAAGAACAACTACCCTAACAAGAATCAACTGCCAACTGTCACTTCTGAGGCTTGGCCTCGATCCGTACTTGCGAGCTTGGCCCCGAGTTAACTGTCAACTGCCAAAGAGACCACAACGACACCGACTCGCTGCACGATAGAATAGATAGGATATACAAATAAATACAATATATCTAGAGATACGAAACCCTAAGAATGCAAAAAATAGATACAAAATCACAAATGAGGGCTTGCTACCTGACGAACTGATGAATCGATGAGAAAAGGAATGAATCGGGCAACCACCGGGTTGGCATTGAAGCTAGGGTTAGGGTTGCAAAGTTCAGCGAGGAATCGGCCATGGAGAGGCGATGTGGGCACTGGCGCATGAAACAATATGATAGGGGAGGCACTGGCACGAGCTAGGGCACAGGCACGGTGGCGGCGCTGGTGCAGTGGCGTGGCTCTGTTGAAGGTAGGACGACGACGCTGGCAGGGCGCAGTGGTGCGGCTGTGGGGAGGTGGCGCAGAGCAGAGGCGCAGGCAGCGGGAGCAGGGTAGCACAGTTGCGGCGGTGTGAAGCTAGGGCATAGGCAGGAGCGGCTGTGTGGTGGTCGCTTGGCGCGATCAGGCTACGGAGGCGTGGCGTGGTGGCGTACGGCGGCGCACGAGCTCGAGAGGGCGCGGTGGCGCGCGGGCGGCTTGAGGTGAGGCGGCGATGTCAGCGCGGACACAAGCGGATTGGGTCAGGTCGTAGCTCAATCTTGGTTATATGGTGGCCCCCATGACGTAACAGAAAAGGAAACAGGAAAGAGTCCAGAAACCGCACATTTTCTACTGATCGGACGCTCTGGTGGCAGCGACCAGACGCTGCCACCCACCGTCCGGTTGATTCTAGAGAGGTTCAAAACCCTTGGAACTGCACAAGACACGTCCGATCACTACTGACCAGACGCAGGCAGAGTATGGTCGATCCTAACTTCGTCTTCTTCGCTTGATCGAACTGATATGAGTGACCTTTCTCCATCTGACCGGATGCTGGGAAAGCACTATTTTAGCGTTCGGTCACTCCTTCTTAGCAGCAGTTCACCTCCTGTGAACTGACCGGACGCTGGACTTCAGAGTCCGATGCAGCGTTCGGTCACTCCTTTTCCTACAAATCTTTAAAGTTCTTCGTGCTGCCTGTTCCCAATCAAGTCCCAACTCCAATAAGATCCAAATAAACACCAATTGGGACTGATGTGAGTGACCTTTCTCAAACCCTCAAATTTTTTAAAAATATTTTGCCTTAGGCTATAATTCTTTTAAGAAAATAGGCAATAAGAGGGTAATTGAAGATAAACGACAAAGCAACATTCATGCATGTGCAATGCAATACTTGAAAGTAAATCTAGTTGCTTGTCAAGTTTGATCTAAGGTTAAGCTTCTTCACACACTTTATGGTGATTATCTTAACCATGTTAGACAAGCCCTATATGCATTACCAAAGATTAAACATGTTGTATATTACAATGCAAGGGACAACATAAGCTCATTTTTTAGTGAAGTTACTAAAATCAAGCACATTGAGCTCATTCCGCAATCGACAAAAAGTCGCCTCATCTAGCAGTTTAGTGAAGATATCCGCCAATTAATCCTCGATCCTTAGACCTTCTAATGAAATATCATTCTTTGCAACATGATCTCTAAGAAAGTGATGATGGATATCTATGTGCTTGGTGCGAGAGTGTTGAACTGGATTATTTGCAAGTTTGACCGCACTTTCATTGTCGCACAAAAGAGATACTTTTTCTAGAACTACACCATAGTCTAGCAAAGTTTGTTTCATGTAAAGTATTTGTGCACAACAAGCACCCACGGCAATGTATTCCGCTTCGGCGGTGGACAAAGCCACACTATTTTATTTCTTGGAGGACCAAGACACAAGTGATCTACCAAGCAAATGGCATCGTCCGGGTGTGCTTTTTCTATCCACTTTGCAACCGGCATAATCCGAATCGGAATAGCCAACTAATTCAAATATAGCTCCTTTGAGATACCAAAGGCCAATGCTTGGTGTGTGCTTAAGATACCTAAGAATTCTTTTAATGGCAATCAAATGAGTTTCCTTAGGATTAGCTTGAAATCTAGCACACATACACACACTAAACATGATGTTGGGCCTAGATGCGTTTAAATATAACAAGCTACCAATCATGGAGTGGTAGAGAGTTTGATCAACCATGTTACCTCCCTCATCTAGGTCGAGATGTCCATTAGTTAGCATTGGTGTCTTGATTGGCTTACATTCATCCATCTTGAATCTCTTGAGAAGATCATTTGTATATTTCTCTTGAGAGATGAAAATCCCTTCTCTCATTTGCTTGACTTGAAAACCAAGAAAGAATGTAAGCTCTCCAATCATTGATATCTCGAACTCTTTCGACATCAATTCATCAAACTCTTTGCAAGAATCTTCATTTGATGATCCAAAGATGATATCATCAATATACACTTGACAAATGAAGATATGCCCATCAAGCTTCTTGGTGAATAGTGTGGTGTCAACCTTCCCAATGGTGAAGCCCTTCTCAATGAGGAAGTTCCGAAGGCGCTCATACCAATCTCTTAGGGCTTGCTTAAGCCCATATAACACCTTGGACAACCTATAAACATGATTAGGATATCTAGGGTCTTCAAACCTAGGAGGTTGATCAACATAGACTAGTTCATTAATAAAGCCATTTAAAAATGCACTTTTCACATCCATTTGATATAGTTTCATGTCATGATGTGATACATATGCAAGGAGGATATGAATGGCTTCTAGTCTTGCAACCGGTGCAAAGGTCTCTCCAAAATCCAAACCTTCAACTTGAGGGAACCCCTTTGCAACTAGTCTTGCCTTGTTCCTCACAACTACGCCTTGATCATCTTGCTTGTTGCAGAACACCCACTTTGTTCCAATGACTCTTGCTCCTTTTGGTCGCTCTTCAAGAGTCCAAACTTCATTGCAGGTGAAGTTGTTCAACTCTTCATGCATGACATTTATCCAATCCGGATCTTGAAGAGCTTCTTCTACCATAGTAGGCTCAAAGCAAGAGACAAAAGAGTGATGTGCAATAAATGAGGTAAGTTTTTGTGAGCGAGTCATTACACCCTTTGATGGACTCCCTATGCTGAGATCTTGTGGATGATCTTGTAGTAGAGGTGTGTTTCTTCTATTGACCACTTGAGGAGGAGGTTGTGGAGCATCAACATCTTGTGCTTGTACCACCATTTGATCATGGGAGACATGAGTGTCTTCATTTTCTACTCTCCCATCTTTATCACCATCTTGTAGCATATTTGATGAAGAAGGTGGATCAATTACTTGTACATCATCTTTAGGCTTGATGTCTCCAACTGGAATGTTCTTCATAGCCTCCCTCAATGGTTCATCACCTACATCATCAAGATTCTCATGTGCTCCTTGGGAGCCGTTAGATTCATCAAATTCAACATCATATGTTTCTTCAACCAAGTTGGTGGCATGATTAAATATTCTATATACTTTGGACTTTGATGAGTAACCAACAACAAAACCAATATAACAACATCTTTAAAACTTCCCTAGGTGTTGCCGCTTCTTGTAGATGTAGCATTTGCAACCAAACACCCTAAAGAAGGAGACGTCCGGCTTCTTCCCATTGAGCAACTCATAAGGTGTCTTGCCAAGGAACTTTTGAAGGAATAGGCAGTTTGATGCATAGCATGTGGTGTTGATAGCTTCCGCCCATAGAGCTTTGGGGGTGTTGTACTCTTCTAGCATTGTTCTTGCAAGAGTGATCAATGTCCGGTTCTTTCTCTCAACTACACCATTTTGTTGAGGAGTATATGTCGTGGAGACCTCATGCTTGATCCCAACTTCATCACAATAGGCTTCTATGTTTGTGTTGTCAAATTCCTTCCCATTGTCACTTCTAATCTTCTTGAGCTTCACTTCAAATTCATTTTGTGCTCTCTTGGCAAACTTCTTGAAGCAAGATGCAACTTCAGATTTGTCATGAAGGAAGAATACCCATGTGTATCTTGAATAGTCATCAACAATCACAAGACAATAAAGATTTCTTCCCAAACTCTTGTATGTTGTTGGTCCAAATAAGTCTATGTGAAGGAGTTCTAGCACTCTTGTGGTTGACATGAAAGCTTTTGTTGGATGAGTATTTGCAACTTGCTTGCCGGCTTGACATGCACTACAAAGCTTGTCCTTCTCAAACTTCACATTCTTCAACCCTCTCACCAAATCATTCTTCATTAGCTTCTTGAGTGAGCTCATCCCAACATGAGCAAGTCTTCTATGCCATAGCCACCCAAGTATTATTTTGGTGAATAGGCATGTCCTCAAGTTAGCATCTTCGGAGGTGAAATCCACTAGGTATAGGTTGTTGTATCTAAATCCTTTGAATATTACTTGATCATCATCCTTTTTAGATACAACAACTTCCTTCTCGATAAACAAGCATTGGAAGCCAAGATCACACAATTGTCCAACGGATAGCAAGTTGAAGCTCAATGAAGCAACATATAGCACATTTGAGATAGAATGATCATTTGATATTGCCACTTTGCCCAATCCTTTAACCTTGCCCTTTGAATTATCTCCAAATATGATTCTTTCTTGTCCATCTACTTCTTCATCTAGTAAGGTAAACATACAAGGATCACCGGTCATATGTTGTGTGCAATCACTATCAATAACCCAATGACTTACACTGGTCTTATAGTTCACCTACACACAAGAGATCAAGCTTTGGGAACCCAAACTTGTTGAGGTCCCTTCACCTTCTCAATAAGTGACTTTGCAACCCAAATTTTCTTAGGCCTATTCTTGTTTGGAGGTCCTAAGAACATGACTTTCATCTTTTCACTAGAATCCTTTTCTAAGCATGTAATGAGCATTGAAGGCAAAAGTTCTAGCATGCTTAGGCAAGGGTTGTGGTGGTGGAGTTTGGCACTCATGGGCAAAGTGGCCTTCTTGTCCACACTCAAAACATCTCTTTTTCTTTGGCTTTGACTTGTGTTGTTGTTGAGCTTGAACCTTCTTCTCTTGGTTTGCCAAGTACCTAATGCCACTTCTATCCATCTTTATGACGGTGTTCATTAGTAGCTCACTTTGAAGATGCTTGCCTCTTGTGAACTTGCTCAATCCAATCTTAAGATGCTCTTTCTCCAACTTGAGCTTCTTGTTCTCTTCCTTGAGAGCATCATTATTTTTCTCTTCCTTGAGCTTCTTGTTCTCTTCTTTGAGCTTCTCATTCTCAAGAGTCAAATCACTATCATGATCAAGAGTTTCTAGCACAATAGTGTTGTGGCTTTTGATCTCTTCAAGATCTTTCTTGAGCTTTTCATTGTCATTCTTGAGCTTGACAAACTCATCATAACCATTGGCCTCAACCACTTGCTTTCCCTTGCTACTAGAACTTTGCTCAATGCTCTCAATGATCAAATCATCACATGATGTAGCTATATCAATCTTAACAACATTGTTAGTAGCATCATGTGGCTCATTAGATAGAAATTCTTGAGCAATGACAAGATTATCATGATTAATCTTAAGAGTAGTATATTCTTCTTTTAGCTTGTTGTGGCTAGTGATGAGCTCATTGTGTATCCTCTCAAGTTTATCATGTTTATCTTTAAGCTCTTTCTTAGAAGATTTGAGCTCCTTGAGTTTGGATGATATAGCATCATTTGCTTCTCCAAGCTCAACACTAGCCTTTTCGGCTACATCACATTTAGCTAAAAGAGAATCATTCTTAGCTTCTAGTTTTCATTTTTAGCTCTACTCTTTCTAATGATCTTAGTGTATTGATTTAGCAATTTAACAAGATCATCATAAGAAGGTGATTCATATTCATCATCATCACTATCGCTATCATCATTGCTAGCATGTTCATCACCACTACTATCATCATTTAATACCTTGCGATCACCCTTGGCCATAAGGCATAGGTGTGTAGAGGATGATGGTGGTGCTAACGGTGAAGATGATGAAGAGTCAACAACAATGGCGGCCACCTTCTCGTTGTCACTATCATCATCGGATGAGCCACTAGATGAATCAATGTCCGTGAGCCAATCACCAACGATGTATGCCTTTCCACTTTTCTTCTTCTTGTGGAAGTCCTTCTTGCCATCTCTCTTCTTGTATGGCTTGTTTTTCTTCTTCTCATCTTCTTATTCATTACTTGAGTCGCCTTTCTTGCCCTTGTACTTATTCTTGTACTTGTCTTTCTTGGGCTTTGTGCATTGATGTGCTAGATGACCAAGTTCTCCACAATTATAGCAATCCATCTCCTAGATTGGCTTCCTTCTAGAGCTTGTGAAGAACTTCTTCTTGCCATCGAACTTGATGCCACTCTTGTTGAGCTTCTTTAGCATCTTGGTGGTTCTTTTCACCATGAGAGCAAGGCTTGCATCATCAACTTCATCATCACTTGAGCTCTCATACTCAAGCCTTGCTTTGCCCTTCTATTGGCTAGCTTTGAATGCTAAGTTTTTTTTCTTTCTTCTTAGTGGAGGATGAGTCATCTTGTGGTGTGATGTGCATGTACAACTAAAACTAAGAGAATGCTAAGTTTAGGAGGAGCTTACTAGACTCACCTAGGTCAAGCTAGTGTTTGATATGCTATAGGAGGAGCTGAGTGTTTTTGGGACTTAGCATGCTAAAACTAAGATGCTTTTCTAACCTCTTCTTCCTGTAGCAACCCAATCTTTCATGCATATCAAAGCTACAAGTAAAACTCAGTTGCATGCTTCATGAGCTCCTCCTATTACAATTGAGATCCTTTGACAGCAAGAACTGGTTGTCTAATATTCTCAATTGTGGGTGTGATTACACTCAAGCCATCCCTAGCAACAAGGTTCAGGATGTGATAAGCACGCCTCACATGGAAGAATATTCCATCACATATCAAAGACATTGCACTAGCATTGGCCTTTAGATCAAAGATGATGTCTTTGACTGCTACTTCATTTGTTGATGCATTGTCCAAGGTCAGAGCAAACATTCTCTTGTCAATATACCACTTAACCATAAGTTCAGTAAATGTCTCCAATAGCTTTGTACCAGTATGACGGCCCTCTACATGCACAAAGTTCACAATCCTTTTCTGGATAGACCAATTGTCATCTATCCAATGTATAGTGACACACATGTATGACTTGTTCTGATTTGAAGTCCACATGTCCATGGTGGCACTAAACCGGCAAGAGACAAATTTGAAGTAGTCATACAACCTATCCTTTTCAGCTAAGAACATGTTCATAATTTCCTTCCTAATGGTAACCCGAGATCTGATTGGAAAGGTAGGACGCAGGGATTTGATGAACTCAACAAAATACTCATGCTCGGATATATTAAATGGGTACTCATGCATGACTCACTACCGGATACAGGAGATTTGCCGAGTGCCAGGGGCACTCGGCGAAGTCCCAAAAACACTCGGCAAAGGTTTTGCCGAGTGTTACACTCGGCAAATGACACTCGGCAAACTTGTTAATGGCAAAAGCTAGTTGGCCGAGTGTTTTCTATCGGGCACTCGGCAAAGACGTTGCCGAGTGCCCAAAAAACACTCGGCAAACTTTTTTTCAAAAAAAAATAATAAAAGGCACGCCAACACCACGCCCGCACCACCAGCACCACCGCCACCACCACCATCCACGCCGTCGCCACCATGCCGAGGAAGAAGGGAGGGCCCCCACCACACCGCACCACCACCACACTGTGCCGCCACCACGCCCAGGCCACCGCAACAGCCATGCCCGTCGCCGCTGGATCTGGAGAGGGAGGGCCAGGAGGGGGGTGGCGCCGCTGGATCTGGGAGAGGGAGGGCCGAAAGAGGGAGGAGGGGAGGGCAGGGCCACGCCGGAGAGGGAGGAGGAGGGGGGCACACCGGATCCGGGAGAGGGAGGAGGTGGGGGCCGTGCCGAATCCGAGAGAGGGAGGAGAGGGGGCGCACCAGATTTGAGAGAGGGAGGAGGGCGGGGCTGCGCTGGATCTGGGAGAGGGAGGAGGAGGGTCACACTAGAGAGGGAGGAGGAGGGAGGCACGTCGGAGAGGGAGGAGGTTGGGGGCGCGTCGGATCCAGGAGAGGGAGGAGGTGGGGGGCACTGGATTTGGGAGAGGGAGGAGGAGGGGGATCCGGGAGAGAGAGGAGGAGGGGGGCATGCCGGAGAGGGAGGAGGGAAGGGCTAGGTCGCGCCAGCGTCGGAGAGGGAGGAGGAGGGGAGTGTGCCGAAGAGGGAGGAGGGGAGGATAGGGCCATGCCGGCACTTGAGAGGGAGGAGGGGAGGGAGGGGAGGGGGCGCGTGGGGGGAGGGGTGTGCGGGAGAGGGGAGCAGGGGGCAGGGGAAGGAGGGGGTGTGCCAGAGGGGGGTGTGCGGGGTAGGGGAAGGAGGTGGTGTGCTGGGTGTGGGAGAGGGGAGCGGGGGGCAGGGAAAGTTTAGTTGCATTAGGGGGCTTTGCTGAGTGCCAGATCCACGGGGCACTCGGCAAATAATTTGTATGCCGAGTGTTTTAATAAAAACACTCGACAAATAATATGTATGCCGAGTGTTTTAATTTTATCGAGTGTTTTTCGAAAAGCACTCGACAAAGAGCTATTTGCTGAGTGTCCGAGATAATGCACTCAGCAAAAATAAAAACACTCGGCAAACTTAAGGATTCCGATAGTGACTATTGCCAGGTAAAGTTTTCTCAAGCTAGCCGCTTCATCATACCTGTATGGTACCACATCAGTGATGTCTTTCTTCCCATCTTTTTCCACTTTGAGCTGCTGTTGGCCCTTCACTACACTATGTGTCACCCTCAGATGGGTCCAAAATCTAGTTGTTCCATAATTACTCTCACATCTGCCCTTGTGCTTGCATATTGGCCACCTGCAATGAGCCCACATTTGAACATATGTCTTCCCATTGTCCTCAGTGACCACCCACTTCTTGGTAAAGTACTGCCATACATCAGATGTGCACCTCTTCTGCCTCTTTCCACAAGGTTGATCATCTTCACCAGGCATAGGCTCATCACCCTCAATCATGATGGCATTTGCTGTATCTATTCCTTGTTGTCGACCCTTGCCACCATCAGCAGCACCACCATTTCCACCACCATTAGTAGCACCACCATTTCCACCACTGCCACTACCACTGCTGCCTACATCAGCTACACCAGCACCACTGCCACTACCAGTGCCACCTCCACTTGGCAAAGAAACCCCATCATCAGTTGTTGTTACTGGACTAGATGCAGGAGTTGCACTAGACAGACACAAACCACTTGTTGACCTTGACATCTTAGATCCTGCCAAGTGAAAAAAATTATAGTAAGAATTCAGCCTGTATGAGGACCACAGTAATGATGATGTCCCAGAGAAGTAATCCTTGAAAATAATGATGTTCACTGGAATAGAGTGGCAATCATTATCCATGAAAAATTATCACACCATCTGACTTAGTTTCATTTCAGGTTTAAAAATGGTATTTGCAGTTATAGTAAACAGTAGGCACTAAAACACTTAATAAAAAAATCTTGGCAAACCAAAAACTGCATTAATTTTCTCTTATTATTGAAAATACCCCCTTCTTCAGTGACAAACTTTTTATTTGCAGTAACCCAAAGAAAATTCTAACATGCAAATAAGCAGCACTAGGTTCACGGATAATCAAATTGAGTTCATTATCAAAGATCCACCTTATCAACCATGTCAATGTCCTAAATGGCATTCACTTTGAATTGGACAAACAATTAGCATTTGTAATTTCTTCATTAACCTAGCATACATTGGTTTGTATCTAGCATACATTCGCACACTAGTAGTAGCAATACATAGCTCTATATAACATAGAAGTTCAGTGGTTGAAGACATGCAGTTTACCTGGGGTTGGAGTTGGAGTAGGAAGCGTGGTGCTATGCACCACCACCGGTAGTGGTGGCTCCAGGATGAGCCGGCGCTTGGATCCTGACGAGCCAGCAGCAGAGGCGGCAGGACCCCCAGTCGACGGCGTCATTGGTCCGCCGGGGGTCTAGCCGGTGGGGGCAGTAGGGGCTGGCGGCAGGGCCAGAGGCTGGGCACGGGGGTCGGTGGCGGGGGCGGAGGAGGATGGCTGGTGGGGCGGAGGCCAGAGGGCACGCAATGGGGCGAGGCAGAGGTAGGGCACCGGGGGTCTAGCTGGCTGGGAACGTGGCTGCGGGAGCCTGGAGGCCGAGCCGAGGCGGTGGCTACGCCTAGAGGCGGACCCTAGAGGCAGCACGCCGGCGCCTAGAGCCTAGATGCGGCGTAATTCGCATGAACGAGTCGGGGATGGACAGACGGTTAGGGTTTGGTGATGCCGTGATGGTGCCGGTTTTGTTCGACCACGTGGGGATGGACGAAGAGTGCCTACTTGGCTAGGCCAGTGGCATGGCCGCGCAGGAGTTTCCTGGGCTACATGTTGATGTGGACTGAATATGAGGTATAGGTGTACAGAATATAGGAATACCGCTGGTAATATTCCTGTCCGAATACGGGAACCGTGAATACGGTTTGGAAAACCCCTTCCATGATTCCATTCCTGTTCCCACCGTAAATTCCTATATTTTTCTGATTTCCTATTTTTCCTACAAAAATGGTATGCGATCGGTTAATGCGGTATACGATGTCGGTTGGGACGGGAATTTCTCGTCCCATTTTCATCCATATCCACATCAAATTATGTGATGGAGTAAAATAATTCCTCCTATTGTAAATACATCATGGCCATCTACATGTGAACTAGGTCAAAATTTTCAAGCTTTAGACTATTAGCTATTTTTTCTCGAATACGCAAAAGATTTGTGTATGATTGTATTAAGTAGAAGAGTTTAAACAAACATACAACGCACTTCTATCGAGCACCGAAGGAGGTCGACCTAACATAGCCAGTGCTAGACCATCCAAGCAACAAATCTCTTGTTTCGATATTACATAAAAGAAAACAACCAATACGACATAGCGGTGCGACTTAGGAGGTGGCCTTGCGTCTTTGCGGCTGCCTAGATGAGTCCTTTCCAATGGCCAAGAAGAGCGCGTCTAGTGCTTCGGTGTTGGATGCAGTCAAGTTGCCATCGAAGAGCTTGTCAATGGTCTCCAGCTCCAACACGGATGGCTGATGGACTCTTGGTGTAGCCCATACGCTGCATGATCAGCACCTCGCCTCGCTTGGAAGCTGGTACTCGGGAGAGGCTCTGAGTCGCCAACCACCTGCTCTGCCACGGTAGCACCGGCTTGGTAGGAGGCTGCTTGGGAGGCTCATGAATCAGCGGAGAGTCCCTCTTACGTGTCACTTTGTTGATGAAGCTGTTGAGGCTGCGTTTGGTAGAGTCGTTGTTGTCCACAGTCTGGTGGGTATCCACTGACGGTGAATTGGGAGGGCCAACACCCACCGTGGGGTCAACTGGTCCAAAGCCTAGTGAGTATCTGTGCTCTGTGTGTATCTTCGGTGAGTCCCCTACCCACTGAATGGGGCGTGGGGCTAGTGTCCGCAGCTCATAGGAGACCACTGCTAGGTCCTCATCCTCCAGCTAGGGTGCCACCACCACCAGGGCCTCATTCTGTATCTTGGGGCGTCGAAGGTGACAACAGGTGCTCAAGGGAAGGCCACGCAATGATTCGACTATCGATGAGCGAGGCTACGAACTCCTCGATCATCGTCCTCCATGATGTCGTGATCATGCGTGGCGTCTGGGTACAATGTTAGCATCAACAGATTAGGCTCGATGATGCCCGTCTCGTTGGTCAGCTCACCATGCCCTACCTGAGCCCTAGTAGCGACCGAGGTGAAGGCCGGTGCCATCAAGGCAGCCCCTATCGACCACCCGTGACTCTCGTTGGTGACACTCGATGCCGCAATGGCGTCGTCCCCCTTTAGCCATCGCTGCCATCTCCAGCATCTTCGACGTCGGTGCCCACTATCGCCGCACGAAGCCGTACTCGGCGCGGCTATAGCCGCACCCGGCATAGCTCCAGCCAAGCTTGGCGTGTCACCCTATAGGGTTGAGATAGCGACTAGAGGGGGGGGGTGAATAGTCATTACTAAATTCTAATCGTGCTGGCTAACTGAAACAAATGCGGAATTAAAACAATCAGTCTAGCTAAGACTACACCCCTCTATTTATGTTCTCTAGCACCTTACAAGGATCCTAATTAAGTAACTAAGGTGCTAGGCTAGCTAGAGCTCACCTAATCAATTCTAGAAGCAAGGTCACACAAACCTATACCACTAGTACTTTAAGCAACAAGGAGCTCCTACACATGCTAGTAAGCAAAAGCACAAAGCTAACTAAGCTCACTAGCAATGCTCAATAACAAGGCAACCAATGCCAAATTAGAGAGCGCAAATACTTAGCTACACAAACTAAGTAATGTGACTAGCAAGGTTACACAAACCAAATTAGTCACGCAAGGAAGCTACTTCTATGCTACACAAGCAAGAAGGTAACTAGTAAGCTACACAAGCAAACTAATTACAAGAGCAACTACACAAGCACAAAGTATATGAAAGTAAATACAAGCTTGTGTAAGGGGATAGCAAACTAACGGAAGAACAATGTTGACACGGTGATTTTCTCTCGAGGTTCACATGCTTGCCAACACACTACGTCTCCGTTGTGTCGACCGCTCACTTGGTTGTTCGGCGGCTAATTGGCATCACCCGCCAAGCCCGCACGTCGGGCACCGCAAGAACCTACCCCGAAAGTGAGGGTAGCTCAATGACATGCTCAACTAGAGTTGCTCTTCGTGGCTCCTGTAGGGCGAGCACAAAGCTCTTCTCTGGAGCACCGCACAACCTTCTTGTGGGCTTCAACGGAGACCACCACCAAGCCATCTAGGAGGTGGCAACCTCACCGGCTAGCAACTCGATCACCTAGTGCCACTCGATGCAACCTCACAATGTAATCATACTAGAATCGCTCACTCACACAATCGGATGATCACGATCAAGCTAGAGTGAGATGGAGGGCTCTCAAGCACTACAACATAAGCCACCAAGGCTCTAGTGTTCTCAGCAATAGCCATGGCCAAAACCACCTTCTATTTATAGCCCCCACAAAAATAGAGCCATTGTACCCCTTCATTGGGCATAGCTTGGGGCGACTAGATGCTCCGGTCGTATTGACTAGACGCAGGACCCTAGCGTCTGGTCGCACGATGCATGCCATGTGGCCCCTTCTTCTAATGCTGATCGTCCGATCTCAATGGTCATCAGTATACTTAAGTTGTGACCGAATGCACTATAGTGTACGATTGGACATAGGACTCCAGTATCCGGTCACTTCTAGTAAGGTTCCAGTCATGACCGGACATGTTCGATCACATCCGACCGAACACACCCAGCATCTGGTCACTCACCGTCTTCTCTGTTCACTGCCACATTAGCAGGACCGGATGCTGAATAGTGTTTAGCTAGAGTCCG
The DNA here is from genome assembly GCF_019320115.1 of Miscanthus floridulus. Classification (NCBI taxonomy): domain Eukaryota; kingdom Viridiplantae; phylum Streptophyta; class Magnoliopsida; order Poales; family Poaceae; genus Miscanthus; species Miscanthus floridulus. Next base: position 30,152,764 of record NC_089594.1, read on the forward strand.
GTTGCCTGCGTCTGGTCAAGAGACTGAGGGCGACCTTCACTGCGCGCCACTGACCGGACACAGGACCCAGCGTCCGGTCACTACGTAACCAGCGTCCGGTGCACTCTATGAAACCCTGTCTTTTCTAGGCACTCCGCCAGTGAAGTTTTGAACCCTTGCTCCCAAGTGCTAAACATAATGTGTATCACCTTTCGCCTCCGTTTCTTCACCGAGTTGATCCACATTAACTCCAACTTCTTCTCCTTTGCAAATGTGCCAACACCACCAAGTGTACACCACCATGTGTATGTGTGTTAGGTTTTCACAAACATTTTCTAAAGGATTAGCCACTTAACTTGCCACGCCACTCGATCCTAGCGATGGTGCAAAGTTAGATCACTTGACTAGCTTTAGATGATCGATATGCAAACAAGTTTGCCCCTCTTGATAGTACAGCCATCTATCCTAAACCCAGTCATAAACTTCTCTACACACCTATGACTGGTGAAATGAAATGCCCTAGGTTATACCTTTGCCTTGCGTATTCCATTCTATCTCCTCCAATGTCGATGCAACACATGCACCAACATGATCAACAATGATATGATCCACTTCATATCATCACATGATCATATTGGTTCATTAATCTTGACTTCACTTGCTTTTCACCATTGCCTTCGTCCATCGGCACCAAGTCTTGCTCAAGCTTCACCGCCACGTGGTCCATCGCTCCAAAGCCTTCAACTTGCCCTTCACGCTTGCAACCGGTCCATCAAGCCAAGTCATGTCTTGATCTTCTCCACCTTGATCACATGACTCAATGTCATGTCTCATGTGCAATGAGCTCCTTCATCATCACATGTGTGAGCTTTGCAACATCTCTGAGCCTTTTCCACCTCCATGGCATATGTTGCTCACACATATGTACCTATGGACTAATCACCTGTGTATCTCACATAAATACAATTAGTCTACCTAGGTTGTCACTCAATTACCAAAACCACACAGGGGCCTTTCACGCCCTGAGTACACGGCTGGGTGCCCGAGGCACGCTCCCGGTCAGGTCATTGTGGCCGACCTTCTATGGCACTAGATGTACCAGAGCTAGAAGGAGGCACCGTCCACCGCCTCTTACAGTCCCGCATGAGGTGTCGGAACTCTTTGCATCAGAGACGGCGTGGAGGCAGTTTGCAGGTTGCCACCCTATGCGCGGTGGAGAGACAGTTGAAGCACTTCCTGAGAAGGTTCGCCGGATAGCAGATAGGGGGCCGCTGGTTCGCCGATGCAGTGTGGGCGAGGTGTGCCCCACCAGTGCCACATGACGACCCCTATGACAGGACCTCACGCCAGCTGTCGATGTTCGGAGTGGAGATGCGTCGAGCTGCATGTGGGCCGATACCCACCCACGGTGGCCGAGATGCTGGCGGGCAGGGACGCGACCCTCCACTGGCCGCACTAGCAAGCCGTTCGCCAGCTGTGGAGGTGGCCGGTTGCGCTTTCTCTATCTATGGTCGTGTCCCTGTTGACCAGGGTCCGGTCCAGCATGGCCCGAACCCGAGGCAGGGTGAGTCTTGGCGTTAGCGGGCGCCGTGACCGCCTTCGCTGGGTGATGAACGACGTTGAGGTAGCTTGAGGGGCGGCCATCGTCGGACTCCTCGCCATCATCGTTCACCCATCGGTGGTGTTTTAGACGGCCTCCTGAGACTGGCCAGAAAGGAGTTGTAGCCACCGATAGGGAGGTGGAGCTTGGGGTGGCTGATGTTGGCGCGGTGGTCAGTGGCTGATGGCACTGCAACCCCGGAGCTGACCTCGCTTCCCTAGTCCTAGATCCCATCCCTGCCCCTGGCGCCAGGTCATCGGTAGATGCCATAGACCCGCTGTTGGGGGCCATGGCGGTGCTAGCACCTAGCCTCGGCATAGCAGGGGGGTCTGGGTGGCCGCTGTGTTGACAGAATCTAACGCTGGCGTCCATGGGGCGCTAGATCTGGCCTCCATTCGCTGCTCCAGGGTGGCTGCGGTGGAGGGTGCAGGGAGGCAACCGCCCGAGAGAGGCGCGAGGATGGCGGTGTCCACGCATGGCGTGCCCCAACACTGGCTCCCGGTTTAGCGGCCTCCACGCACAATAGCTCGATGGCCATGGCAGTGGCAACCTCACACGAATGTGTGATGGCCACGGTGCAGCATCCTCCACTGGAGACGGAGGGGTTGGAGAGGCAGCCGCCAGGGCAAAGCTCGAGGACGGTGCGGGTGGCAGCGACAGCTGCCATGTGGCGCGCTCCTCGGCTTTCAGACCCCACGCATAGGTGGGGAGGGGAGGGGAGTGGGCGCTAGACGTGGGGAGGGGAGGGGAGGAGATGGGGGGGCGGGCGGCGGTAGCGTGGCGAGATCCGCCAGGCGCAGGCTAGGGTTTGGTGGGAGTTGTCCTGTTGATAGGGTTGTGGATGGCAGAGCCGGAGCTAGAGCAAATCCAAGGGGGTTGCGCTTGCCTTGTGGGTGCATAGATATTTATTATGTGGGTGCGAATATGGTGAAAATTTGATCATAATCACTGTTTTTTCATTTTACTGTGGGTGCGGCCTCACCCATACATGGATCTGCCCATGGTCGATGGGGAGGGGGAAGGGGAGGGGAGAGGAGTGGCAAGGGAGGCGGGCGCCGGCGCCGGCGGCGGGGTGGTGGCCAGGAGCGGGTCGCGTCCGCCCCTCGTGAAGCTCAGACTCTGGCCCGCCCGCTACTTTTTCTATTAAGTTCTACATTTTTATATATAAGCACAATACAATTATAATGAATGGTTAAAGTACTTGACTTGGTACGAATGCTTGCATTTTTCTAGATTTAGGTGTTTATGAGCGTCTAGGTATGTGCTCTTAAGGGCTCAAGTTTATATGCATGGACTTATAGTGGTGAGTGTGCCTACATATTTATTTATGAGAGTCATACTATATACTACGTAATTAGTGTTCATCCTTGAATTTTTAATTCAACCAATGTCCGTTTACATATCGTGCCCCACAACATGTAGCCGTGTGACAAGTATGAATGTATACTGCACCTTTCCCCCAACCTACAGATTTGCTTTTGTATCTCGGTTGGTTAGAGCACCCGTTTAGTTAGTGGAGGTCTTGAGTTCAAATCTTAACAAAAGCCCATTTTTTGTTTGCCCTTAGTTTTCATTCAAATGATTTACTGTTCTTTTTGTTCGCTTTTTTCTTTTCTTTTTTACTTTGACCTTGAACGATAGTTTGACCATAGTTTTCTTCATTTCATTTTTGAACTCTAATAACCTTCAAATGATTTATTGTTCTTTTTGTTCACTTATTTTTTTTTCTTTTATACTTTAACCTTGAACGTAACAAAAATGATTTGAACTAAAACTAGTTCAGCAAAAGAGAAAACAAAGTTACTAACAAGCCCGTGCAGACAACTTCTCCCACTCTTTTTTTTTAATGAAAATCAATATAAAGATGCTAACATATATTCACCCCTATAAACAGAAGTACTCACACTTATCATTATGAGCACTTCCGAAGGACTGAACTTGATCGGCAAATCTCGAGAAAAAGGTTGAAGGGAGAAAAGCATAAGTGATTAGATTCAGGCAAAGGATTTGTTTTCAACTATCATTAGATTATTAATCAAGCCTAACTTATGAATCAAACATAACTAGATAATTAATTATTCAGCTTCATCACTCTTTTAAGATAATGAAAAGATTTATTCCATCTTCATTTACTTTTCTCCAACTACTACAAAGATAGACATATGACCTAAGGGCATATGGCCAATATATCTCCTCCAAAAGATGCTCACTATGTTGTCAAACTTGTGCATTTATCTGACGTCTCCTCCAAAATAATCAATCTAACCATAAAAAAATAAGTGAGAGTGGAACCTAATAAGCCCGAACCAAATTAAACATAGATGAAGAACAACAACTCCAAATGCTGACTGAGCTTTGATCAACATGCCAAGAAACGAACACCACACCACCACCACAAAGGGCATTATAAATCCAACAAAGACACTGACCGCACTTTTTTTTTGAGAGACACTGGACACTGGAACTTGGCACGAGCAAGTCCCCAAGATGCAAGATAAAAACCACCTTTGAACAATGGTGAACATCACACGTGATTCTCCACTAACAGTGCTATGTCATTCAACCGTCGTTGAATGGAAGCACCTAAGCCCTAAGGTAGGTGCCATCGTCGCCGAAACCGACCCATAGGGCCACCATGCCCCAAGCCCCCAATCACACCCGATCGTTGACACGCACCCAAGTAGAGGATCAAGATCGCCTTCATCTAGAATCACAGGTCTCTCTCTTGTCCCTGTGTGTTTCGATTCATCGCCCATATATAGCAATCGTAAACTCATTACTAGTTTATCTTGCTGAAGGAGCCTACTGAACCTTTAGCAGCAGCAAATGCGTGCTCCACGGAGGCTCTTGCGTTGGAAGCCACTACTCGGCCAAACGATGAAGGTGCCCATTTCGGTTGGGATTAATCAATTTGTCGATACCAAAAATGACTTTCTGGGCCAGCAACCCAGGCTGAGACTACTCTGGCTCTCGCAGTCTCGCATCATCATCTCACTAGTGTACACCAACAACGGATTTTGTTTTACTACGCAGAAGCAGACCGAAGAAGAAGAAGAAGAAGAAGAAGAAGAAGAAGAAGAAAACTAGTTCACGTGAGTAACTTCACCATCAACCTCTCAAACCCAAGTAAACCTCGTGAATGATGTGCTGGCCTGCTGGGGGGTATGATTCATCATCAATGTTGATAGGCTGCGACAATGTGATCCTTCGTCTCCCTTGCTATTCATCCATCTTAGTTGTCATGGATTATACTTAATGCTGCATTAATCAACAAAGCAAGCAAAGGTAGATTGTTGCGGACCCTTGTTCCAATAGGTCCTAGAAAAAAAAGCTCGATCCACGGTGGCTAGACAGCCCACGAGTATTTCGGCTTCAGAAGAAGATTTTCTCATGCAGAGCGAGAAAACCCCTGAACCTCTGCCTCACTCATACACAGCGGCATCGCAGCTCTGTGAGATGAGCTGACTACAGACCTGTGCTTTAGATGTATGGCAGACGAGGGAGTTTTTTTCCCACCCCGGTCGCTGCGGCCGAAGCCACGAGAGTGAGTCCCTCGGGACTCGAACTCTAACCACCCGGGGGGATGTAGTCCTCTTCTTGCGGCCTTATATATGTCGCATATGGATATGATCATGGGAATTCTCCATATGTTCCGGATCATAAGTCATTTCGCTTTTATATATAGTTTTTGTTATGCACCTAGATATATGATATGCCTAAGACATATATAACAAAAGCTATATACCTAGAAAAGCCAAAACAACTTATAATCTGGAGCAGAGGGAGTATCTAATTGGGGGATTTCATGGCTTGATATGCATGATTCGCGTTGTGCTTTAGCTGCTCACTCAAGGGATCTGGGTTGCGAATGACGACTTTGTAGCATTTAGCGACCCGATAGTAAGTAAGTTGAAGAGTAAAGGATGATCCACGCCTCTGATTCTCCCAAACCTAGATGCTTTGGCAATTCATTAACCTAATTTAAATATGGAAGAATTTTTTTTTTACAAAACAAGATACTTTGCCAATCATTAAGCCAATTCGAATGCTAGAACAAAAGTGTTTAAATACAAAACAAAAAAACAAAGCTTTCGTAGCTCAGTTGGTTAGAGCACCCGTTTAGTAAGCGGGAGGTCTTGAGTTCGACTCTCAACGAAAGCAATTGCACTTTTCTTCATTTTTTTATTTTTGTAATGTTTTGGCACTCTCAACGAAAGCAATTGCACTTTTCTTCATTTTTTTCCTCATACAATTTCCCTTTCTAAAAAATGGTACACCCTTTAGAAATAGGTTGCAGATACGATTTCCCTTTCTAAAAAAATGGTACACCCTTTGGGAAATAGGTTACAGATACAATTTCCCTTTCTAAAAAATGGTACACCCTTTGGGAAATAGGTTGCAGATACAATTTCCCTTTCTAAAAATTCTAAAAAATGGTACACCTTTTGGAAAATAGGTTACAAATACAATTTTCCTTTCTAAAAAATGGTACACCCTTTGGGAAATACTTCCTCCATTCCAAATTATAAGTCGCTGTGACTTATAATTTGTAACGGAGGGAGTAGGTTGCAGATATAATTTCCCTTTCTAAAAAATGGTACACCCTTTGGGAAATAGATTGCAGATACAATTTCTCTTTTTCAAATTTTTAAGAAACTAAACTTGAATAATACCAATAATTTGAACGACTCAACTTTGCAAAATTTGTTAAATAAAGCTAACTACCCCTGTCTGCAGACTCTTTTCGACTTTGAAATTTGAACGAATGAACAGTACACGCTTTGGAAAATTATTTGTACACTTTCTCTGTTTCCATTTTTATAAAAGAAATTAAAGTTGAATAATACCAATAATTTGAACGAGTCGCTTTGCAAAATTTGTTAAATAAAGCTACCGACCCTTTTCCACAGACTGCTTCCGTCTCTTGTAAAGGCAAAATGCAGAAAAGTTGCAGATGATGGTACAGGACGCAGGGACTTACAGGCGAATGCACATCCAGTACCTGTTCCATCTGAAATCAAATAGACACAACTTGGCACGTCAAACTTGAGTGGCATTTTCATTGCAGCAGATGTTGCAAAATTACATTTCATATCTCCTACAGTCAAAATTTCGATGCAGACTCTACAACCTTGATTTCTCTTTTGGAAGCTGTGCAGTAGTAGTGGTCTAAACACAACACATCTTGACTCGTTTACAACTCCATGACTACATTGCTACATGTGCTACCCATTGCTAGCCTTTAAACACCGCCCTCGAACCTTTCCTTCTCTTGCCAGTTGGAAGACTACCACATTTGGAAGTTGTGTTGGTGTGCAAATGATACAAGTCTCCTTCTTGTGCATCAGCTTGTTCGGTCAGATCTTCAGTTGTACTCATGTTAGTTTACTGAAGCTTCAGTGCCTTGACAAGATATACACCCCTCACTAAACCTTTACCAACATCTCCAACCTCCTTAAGGATAGATGTTGGCTCTGGCGCAGTTTCATCAGCCTCCTCTCTGCCACGCTTCTGTGACATGTAAAAAATTCATACAACTTAAAATACATCTGCATTTGTGCTACGCCCAGGGAAAAAAAAAAAGTTCTGCATGATAGAGTGCTTATTGGGAAAACCAACAAAAATATTGCTTGTGGCAAGTCTGTGTAGTGTTGAGTGTAAGAGGGATCTTTTCTTTCTGAGCAGATACAAAGGAAAAAAAAATGTTCTATGGCCCAAGCTGTCACTAATACCTTTGGGTTCTCCCATGTAAGACCCACAGCGTCTCCTCCAATTGAACCATACCACAGCTTGAAAGTTTTGGAGAATTCACACTGTAAGTAGAAGATGTAAAATTTTATTCCAAATGGATGAACATATTTTCAAGAGATCAAGAGCTACACTTTTACCTTCAAGTCTCGCAAAAAGTATGTAGTTGGGTCAAAGTTTACCAGAAGTTTATCTCTTGCATCATGCAAACCTTTCACGGCCCCTTTGTTGAGTGGCATATAGGGGCGGAAATCTTTACTTGGTTTGCCCCAGACCACCAACTTGCCTGTAAGGTTGTTACAGTAGAACAAAAAATATGAAGAATTGAAGGTAGGCTATTGTATCAAAAGATTAATTGAGTTCTGGTCAGCAAGAAATCCCAATTAATTTCTGTTAATTGTAGAGGTGAAATTGATTATGCTTTACAACTTTAGTATTTGGTGGTACATTTTTGCCGAAAGAATACTTCTGTAACAACATCAGGGAATTGGGAAGCAACTGTAGTTGATATAAACCGGAACTGACCATCTGGAGTTTCAGCAGGAAAAAGTACATGATGGGGACAACAAAGCTTCTCTCGATGGAGGAGAATAACAGCATCATAATTGCTCATAGGTGTTCGGAACAGGCACTACAGCATGCAAAGATTCATACTGAGTATGAAAAAAAGACACTAAAATAAGATAAAGCCAATGAAGTAGTGGATGAACAAAATTACCTCCCATGTATATTCCCCTGATTGACCATGAAGTATAAGATTTGTTAAAAGCTCTGCACTGCTTTTAGCATAAGCAGCCATCCGTTTAAGGACCTACGTTTATAATGAACAGAAAGAATAAATAACTCCATCTATAAAACAATATAATAGGCAAGGTTCCAAAAGGCGCTAGGACACTGCCTAGCACCTAAGGTGCCTAAGCGGAGATTAAACGCAATAGTGTATGTGTCTTTTCTTTTATTCTGCTGGGATGTAAATAAGTGCATCACTACATATTCATCCCATCCTTGACACAACATAAGGCCCAGCAGGACAGCAGTACTATCTCCTTGGCCAGAAAACATTGTGGCCCAAGCCCATTCTATTCACAGCCTTATCCACAACCCTATCCAGCCGCAGCCCCCTGTTTCCTTCCCAAAGCCACACGCCCGCACTTCTTTCCTCTTCCCAGCACTGCACGCTCGCCCCACACCGCCAGCCGCACTTCGCACGCTGTGAGGCCTTGTGTCGCCAGCCTCAGGTGGCCCAAACCTTGCTAGAGCATGTGCCAGGGAGGATGCATGTGGGGTGGCAGGGCGGCACTACGCCAGCAGCAACTTGAGGAGCTCCAGCTCACACACTCCTTCTGTCTGCTTGTGCTGCTGCACTCTCCTGTCGCCTGCCCATGCCCACATGAGCCTTCCTCGCTCCCAATTTTCCCTGATTCTGTGCTACTTACCTGCTGGCCTGTGTTTAATTGGACGCCTATGGCCTAGGCTGCCAGGGCTCCACCTTGACACTTAAGCGTGCCTAGGCGAGTGCTTAATTGTGTTTTTGAACACTAATGATAGGCATGCATGCTATTCATGGTTAAAGTCTCCACATGAGTGTAACCATATCATATTGCAAGAACAAATCCAATATTACAAACTGGGAAAAATGTGTCATATGATATAGATTGCATTTTGAACATTTCTACTTCACTACCGAAGCCTTGATGCACACTTGTGCAACAGCAAGAGTCATTTTCAGCTGTCAAACAATAAAACACATACCGACTTGCTTGGTGACTGTTTTGTCCATGCTTCAGATGCTTTATCATATGACGTAGCAAGAAACATTGCAGGCTCTATATCATGAGGGTTTTGTTCATAAGATTTTCTGCTCAGCATAAAGTTATCCTGTAGTTGTATGAATCAATATGTTAACAGCTATAGAGCTAACTAAAAAAATGAAAGAGAGAGAGAAAGAACTGACATTGATCTCCTTCTCATCCTTCAGGTTGAAGTCATTATTTATGTCAATAACCATGGGTGAAAAGGTCCAGTCAAAACTCGATAACAACCGCAAAAACCTGTGATTTTTTTAGTGATTCGTCAGAGGACTTTGACACCTTTCATCGGTCATGATTATTAAGACTGGTAAAAGGTATAACCAACTAGGAAAGTAGGCTGGATGGATGGAGAGCCGCACTGAAACCTAATAAGGTGATTAATAACCTTATGAGCCTTATAAGCCTGGTATGTTTAGGTATAAGAAACTAGATGCAATGGCTTCATTATCTAAGAGTAATTGTAACTTATAATCAGCAACATATCATTTTCGTTTTCCTTTAACATAGTATCACATTTGCTATAATGCGTATTAAGAAACCAAAATGGATTCCCTCTATGTGAAAACATTCACTCTATACACTGAATATTGGGATTCACAAGAAGATACTATAATACAAGGGATGGTCAGACCACATGGCTCAAGTAGTATTAGGGTACGCAAAAGGATAATTAGAACATGATATAGGGATAGGCTATGCAGCACGGATACGGATACGCGTATCGGTATCGGAAGGATACGGATACGCGGATACGGCAATTTCTAAGAAAACACGATACGCGGATACGTTTTACTATTTTTTTATAATAAATAAATAATGCAAATTAAAATTGTGAAAGTCTAAAATTTGAGTAACCATACTAGATTAATGCTCAATTACCAAAATTTCTATCTAAAAAAGGAAGTCAGGAACAGGAGAGCCCTAATGTCTGTTGTGGTTGTGGCCGGTGACCACAGATCGTATGCTAGGACTAGCACTTGCACTGGCACTACCTAAATATGTAGAGGCCATCTATTGGATGCAAGCAATCAAGCATGGGAAACACTAATCATGAAGCAGATGTGGGGAACACACAAAATCAAGCAACGAGAACTGCAGAACTAGAGTAGAATAGTAGATCAAGTATGAAAAGGAGATGTATTCATGGGAGGTCGCCAGCAGCTTGCTTTGCTGCTGAATCGTCCTCTTCCCTGCACCTTGCCCCTGCATCGGGCGAGCCAGCTGCAGCCGCGGCGGACTGGTGGGTGCTCCCCAGCGTGGTGCTCTCGGCGCGACGGTCTGTAGGAGAAGTCGATTGATGGCACGGAGGATGCGGGGGAGGCCGGCGAACGGTGGCGCACCTCCTGCGCGGCGCGCGTGTGCGCAGCAGGCGATGCGAGGGGGCGGGGCGGAAACTCGTCGCTGGCGGCAGGCGAGTAGGGACGGAGGCTCGTCGCCAGCGAGCGGAGGCTCGTCGCTGGTGGCCGGCGGCTGGCGAGCGGGGTTGCGGCGTCACTGCGCGGGGATGCGGCGCGAGGCACGGGCGCAGCCGTGCGGGACTGCGGACATCGGACGCTAGGGCGTCGGGGCAGAGGGATAAGGGTCTGTCTTCCTGGGCTTCTTACTGGGCTGGGCCGTATCGGCAGGCCAGATACATGTCGGATGGCGTATCCAATTTGCACGAAAATAATAAAAAAATGGATACTCCGAGGATATGTATCCTGGGCGTATCGGACACGTATCCGTATGCGATACGTATCGGATACGAGATACGCGGCTTCAGGGACGTATCCGTGTAACATAGGGGATAGGGATGAAATAGTACTGGTGGGAGACTAGACTCATTCTTATCCAGAACAATGATACAAGGCATCCTTAAAATAGTGGATCCTGGGCCCTCCCAAATCCTTAACTCTGATAATCATTCCTAACTAAATATGACCTTAAATATTCATAATTCCCTTTCCTGGCTGAAACCCATCACCACATCCTCCTGGCTCAGACTCCAGCTGCTATGCATCTCTTCCACATGTCCAATTAACTACTCCCTCCATTCAAAATTATAAGACGTTTTGGCTTTTCTATAGATACATTGCTTTTACTACGCATCTAGACATAGTGTATATCTAAATGCATAGCAAAAGTTATGTATCTAGAAAAGCGAAAACATCTTATAATTTGGAATGGAGGGAGTAGATTAGAATATGCAACTTGAGAAATGGGTTTTGGAGGGGGGAAATTGTGGCTTTCACAGGATGGCTAAGAGATCTTCAACAAAACTGTTCTCCACAATTTTCAGAACTACTTATGAACTTTTTTTCAGCAGTCAAGAAATAACAAAGATAGCTGGTTGGAATGTAGCATTAGGCATCTGTCTATGACATAACAGAAAGAATGAAGCTGACAAAATGAGCAACAATACAGATGGTAAACCAGAGGCCGATAAAGGTTCCAGAAGTTTACCTGAGAAACCCAGCAACCCGAGAAGAAGGGGCATGGAATGGGAATGGCTTCAAAAATATATACGCAACTACCAACTCAACTGCCTCCTCTGAGATAAATGAAGAAAATAGATGTGCAGAAATCCATCTTTTTGCTAGCCTTTGAAACAGAAAACAAATGCAAGCTTCATAAGCATGCTTCATAGTTTAAGATATGTGGGGTGTTTAAATAACATTCAGAACCTTGGCAGTTACCTAACTACTGGTCCATACACCTGGTAGCGGCCATGCAGACCATTAATCATACTAGAGTGTTGGCTCCGCTGAAAAAGCATCTTATCTTCTGATAGAGCACTTTGTATCTTGTCATCTCCAACTGCCAGATAATGAAATAAAGTTATGGAACTCTGCGATCTTTCTACAGTAACCAATTGGCAAACATAGGAAATTATTTGAATACATAATAAAAGACAAACCTGGCTTTTGCAGCCCTAAACCTCTTTCATGAAATATTTTGAGTAAGAATGAATATCCAGATGTAAGGACATTCACCTCATCTTCACTGGCTGAAACAAACATTCCTCGATCCTCCAAGCTGAAATTAAAAACAATGAGCCAGCGGAACAGAAAGCAAATCAAGCAAACAATTTTTTCCTTAAATGCTATCGCATACCTTTCACCAATTTTTAAAAGAAATGCAGCCTTTGTCTTCTCCATGGCCACGGGATCCAAGGGCCAGTTACCAGATCCCTCTAGCTATTATTAAAATAGTGGTGGGGAGAAATTTGTGAACAAAGCAAATCCCAAAATGAAGCCTAGCTCTATCAGATAAACATCATGACATGTAAGTTTCTGAGCAAATCAGCACCATATATGAAATCATCTATGCGTATGTTGCGTTGGATTTGCGGTCATACAAGAAGGGATCGAGTTCGGAACGATGATATACGTGAGAGATTAGGGGTAGCGCCAATTGAAGAAAAGCTTGTCCAACACCGGTTGAGATGGTTTGGACATGTGCAACGGAGACCTCCAGATGCACCGGTGCGTAGTATGTCAGGATAGTAACGTGAAGAGAGGCAGAGGAAGACCGAAGTTGACTTGGGTAGAGGCAATAAAAGGAGACTTGAAAGGATGGAATATACCCAAAGACTTAGCCTTAGATAGGAGTGCTTGGAAGACAGCTATTCACGTGCCTGAACCTTGATTGCTTCTGTTGGGTTTCAACTCTAGCCTACCCCAACTTGTTTGGGACTTAAAGGCTTTGTTGTTGTTGTTGTTTTTGTTGTTGTTGTTCTATTATTTTCTTGCCAGTAAGGATGTAAAGGAAGAAGTAACAATGGATGTGTGTGCTACCCACCCCTATTGTAGGAAAGGTCTGGAAAGCCCAAAGTTCTAGAATAGAAAATGGAATGAAGAAGGGGTGTGATATAGTAGCTCCCACAGAGGGATAATAAGAAATTAATATTATTCTATTGTGATACAGCACAACTAAAGAAAGGTCATACCTGAATCATAACTTCTAAAGATCTTACGCAAGTTGTTGCGAATTTTGGTAGCCTCTGAGAGTTCCTTCCATATGCCAGTGGATGAGGTTCAGGAGGAAACACAGAAGTGTGCCTAAAAGCTGGTGTAAGAAAAGGAAAAACGAAAGGAAATGTCACATACAATGAGAGAAATGTGAAAACAAGATCATGCATAAAGAATACAAAAAGATACTGTGTCAAACCTGAGTCTAGGGGTTGCACAGTAGATATTTTAAGAGGAATATCATCTAAGAGACGTAACTGCTTAGAAATAGTATCAAAAGCTTCAAGCAAAGCTCCAGAAGACGAGACCGGATCTGCATAATTAGGAATAAGCTTAAAACCAAGGATATGTAAACTGTAAAGCAATACATAGAAAGATCTGAAACTTACCTTGGCCATCAACTAAGAGGCAAAAGTCCAGCTGATCAACAACATGAATCAAATCATCCTTCTGCAGTGACAAATGTTTCATAAGCACATAATCAGCAATCCTTTTAATAATTGTGTGCTTCTCCCAAGATTGGCATTCCCAAACTGCAGATAAGCAAGTAGGATCCATTAAGAATAAAATGCAACAGCTATCCACACTTTTTAGATATAATGAAGTAAAATAAAATGCATCAGTTACCTGTGCTTTCAGCAATATTTCCATCCTTGAATCTTCTAAGCTCAGCTTTCTCTCCCCAAAATTTCCTAAATTTAATAGCCTGTGATTTAATAATGCATATCAGAGTGTTAGATCGCAATAGTGGCAGTTCATTGTTCCGTAATCCAGAAAAGGAAAAATACCTCAACACGGTTCTCAGGGTTTGGACCAATATCAACAAGGCAAAAACTTTTTTCCAATGAGCTAACCATCATACCAACGAGAAGCGGACTGCTGCCAAATTCTGAGAAACCCTACAAAATTGTGCTTGTCACTGGACTGAAATGCAGGAAGGTGATCAATAATACTAATGCTCACACTACATACTTCCACTATTTTCCATTCAGAAGGTGTGCTTCTCCACAGGACTCGGATCATCTTTGTTCTATCTGTAAGTCCTCGTTGCAGCAAAGACTGAACATCTTTCTCAAGAATTCTCCAAGACTCGTCATCCACACAATAGCTTAACGCAGTAACCTTAGAGTTCCCTTTCAAGTTTATCCTGACAGAAAGAAATACAAGTGAAAACTTGATCAGCTGATGGAGAAGTCTTTAATCTGGGATGATACTAGAAGGCAAAATTGGCTCAATGACACTAGGAATATGTGCAGATTGGAAATAATATGAAAAGAGGCTGACAAGTTGGGCCAGAGCCACATTAAGTAGGAGAGAAAAGTTGGTGCATAACGGCAGATGCAGAATGTAAGTAGATAGTCTCAAGCTGAGGACGTGCTGCACTGTTCACTCAAATAACGGTTCCAGTAGAAGTCCATAATACATGTACCAATGTGATGCATCATAATTCAGTTTCAGCGTACCTCAAGCATGAGTCAAACTTAGCACCGAAGTCAACTTTGGTCATGAAAAGCTCTTCAAGTCCACCATCTCTGCATTTATCAAGGCAACTAAGTGCGCAAGCTGCCTCATCTTGAAGCTGAACAAGGAAAGGCAGGCAGAGGCCACAAGAGTTGAACTCAAAGAAATTTGAAAGGTTGACTACAGATGTGGAGAGCATTACTCTGAATCTGAAGAATAAAAAAACATCAAACTAGATATCTACCAGTGATTGCTGGATTATACCGCAAGGTTGTACATTTGAGTAGTTATACAGAGATATAAGTAAAGGGAAAAACAAGCTGAATGAAAAATGGTTTGGTGGATATAGACTAGTTTAATAATGGTACATACCTCTAAAAAAGCAGACTTCGTCATCCGAAACGCCAAATTTACGTGGCCAGATATATCAAATACGGCAACATCAAATGTCTTCAGGCAAGTGGCAATGTCCTGAAACATTTCACTTCTGATCAGAACTGAAGATCAATGGGTTACTCAACGTTATTGCACTAGTCAATAGCACTCTGTGCGAAGGTTGCACACAGAACTAAGTATCATGTACATCAAGTAACTCTTCAGGTATTTTTATTGCTATAATCTCCAGGAATCCATGGTGAAATATGACCAGACAAGCAATTAAGTATGGCATAGCAATTTCCAATTTGTCATACTCATACTGTATTACCATGTTCACACTATAAGGCAAAGGACTTATCTGTAGACATTATGATTTTGTATGGAAAATACTATTCCATTTACTCTACATATACAGGTATAGATACAAATCTAGTTTGATGGCTCCCAACAATGGACTTTATGCAGAAGGTTGACAAACCTCTTTGGTGATCGTACGCTTCTTCATTGATTGAATCACCAATCCCTTTGCCCACACCTTGGAAGTTGCTACAAGAATACAGATATGCTTCAATTGAGTAAACATGGTCAGATATACCTAGAAAATCAACTTTTTGTTGCTTGGATGTACCCAAAAAATTCATCAATACACGGAAAATTTGTCTTGTGGTCATTGATCTAATAATCATGCTTCCTCCAGAGTCCACAGTAAGAAACACAAGGATGGCAGAAATTAAGTATCCATTGAGACAATCATGTGTGTATATTGAAGTTCTTTGACGTGCCCAAACCTACATTTCAATTAAACATTAGGCTGCTTTAAACAGGAAGAGAATACATGTACAAGCATTAACCAACTATAGTTTAGGATGAAATATACCTTTACCAACACCAAGGCCTCTTGCAAAGCTTTCCAGTTAGCAAAGGTGCCACTCATAAAGTCTGCATTTTCCTCCAAAAACATATCCTCCAATATGCTACAATTGTACTTTGGTGTGGGTAGGTTTACACCATCTGAAATGCAAATCCAATCAGCAAAGTTTCAAAGAAAAAACTATATAACTATGCAAAAGGCCAAAACTATGGTATATTGACACTAGTTTCAAAGAACAAGAACATATGTAAAGCAGTCATATCACCTTTTGTATATGCCCGGACATTGTTTCTCGTTGATACATTCAACTTTGAAACATTGAACAAAGAATCTGCAGTCGGGATTATTCTTATATAGAATCCAGGAAGGTCTGCAATTTCGTTTGCTGCACCAATGGAAGTTAAAAAAATGAGAGGGGAGCATAATAACAAAAATGCCACTTGTAGGAGTATCAGCTTCGAGTGCACCAACGATGTGAAAAAAAGGGGAGGTTGGTAGAAGAACCTGGATATACATGAAGCACAGGCTTCCGAGCCTCATCTTGGAAGGTAGACCATGAAACTTTGCAGATAAATTTAGAGCACCTCAAGTTTTTCTCGATGACACAGAGGTAAAGACACCTCTTTGCATGGTACCGGTGATTTAGGAAATCCTTCTCGTGGAAGCATTCCTGTAGTAAATGCATACAAAACAAATCACATGACAATCTAAAACCAAAATTTTGTTTAACCGCTTCCAAAAGTAGCAGTCTTGATTCAAGTCGGCAAGCAAAATAAAAGCATGAGAAGAGTCAGCTTTGTAACCATAGCAAGCTCATTTTCCATTAAAATACCCAGACACTTATGAATTCGGAATGGCGCATTCCATGTTAGGCATCTTCACAACCCTAACATGCTAATTCTGTTTCAAATGACAGACATTGGTGAAATTTCAATCTTTGTTGCAATAGGATCTTTGTATGCTTTCCTTTGTTCAGGAACTGTCTTTGTAAGCTGGTCACCACAGCAGTTGTGCCAAACTAGTTGCTGAGAAAACTCTTTTCGGGAAAAAAAGAAAAGATGGACAAAAGGAGGTTATTCTGACTGGAGCATCACTTATTCTACTTATAATCTTTCCAACCAACGAAATTTTGTTGAGAAGACTTGATTGAACAATTTAGCATAGCTCAGCAGTTCTACGTCAATCAAATAAAACTAAATGTTTGTGAAGAAGGAAAACTAATGGCACCAAGAGCAAACATAAAGAAAATCCATAGTTCCCAACAACACCTTCCCTTCAGCTTATTTGAGTATAAGAAGCACAATCAAATATAAGAACCTCAATAGCTGAGATTTGTTTGACAGCAGGCACATTGTAGCAAAGCAAAAATAAACATGAAAACAGGCTTCCTATCCACTGAACTAGACAGAAACAGAATTTTTAATGAACAAGCTGTGCATTGAACAATAACTGAACCATTTTTACCAAACAAGCATACATTGTTATAAGCTGACATCCTGAACAAGGTACAAACATAACACTAGAAATTTTGAAGGTAAAATGGACATCGCCCAGCTGCCACACAGGCAGAACCACGCCAATGAATCCCATGAAAAATAAACAGCTCCTCTGTCGACGGTAATACAAAGCAAGTTCTTGGGAGTGAATCAGACAGGTGAATTCGAAGAACCCCGCATACCTTTGGCAAGCGTACGAGAAGGTCGGCAGCGACGTCGGGCCTCGCGACCGCGCCGGCCGCGTGGCTCCCGGCGAGCCGCACCACCTCCGGCGGCCGGAAGGTGAACGAAAGCTTCTCGGATTCCAGTCCTAGGTCCCTCACGAACCCCCGCGCGGCCTCCAGCGTCGCTTGCTGCTGCGGCACCCTCTTGATGAGCTCCGCGACGGCGTCAACGGCCTCGGCGGCGGCGCGCATGGCCGCCGCGCTCGGCCGAGCTTGCTCCACGAGCGCGGAGAGCTTGCGGTCCATGGAGTATTCGGAGGCGGCGGAGGTGGCCATGGTGGCTGGCTTCGGTGCTCGCCGGCGGCGGGAAGGCGAGCGTGGTTACGGGTTTAGGGTTCAGCCACGCTTGGAATGAGAAAGACCATACTTTCGTTAGTAGGCTGCATATGAGGGTCCAAAGGCCCATGAATGGAGCACATGAGGTCCGACCTGGTACGGTCGGGCGGTCCAGCCCAACAACAGGAACTGGGGCCTGCTTCCCAGCGACGGGAGATCCCCGTCGTCCCTGCGCCGTTCTCCACACTATTTTCCTGTCTCGCCCCCTCCGTCCATCCCCGCGCCATTCTCCACGCCATCTTCCCATCCTCGCCCCCTCCATGGCGCTGCTGTTCTTCGTGACTGCCTGCTCATCACCGCCGCATCCATCTCGCCGTGACCGTCTCCGCTCGATCTAGAGCCTGGTGTTGCCCTTGCCGCTGGCGGTGCGAGCCATGCGGAGGCACCTCGGACGGGCCGTGTGGGCGCGTGCCTGCGTGGAGCGCGTCTTTGGGGTAGCGCTGTAGCGGACAAAGGAGCGCAGGGACGTTACAGCGGAGGTCCTCCGCCGCGATTCAGGCCGAGGGTCTTCAGAATCGATTTAGTTTTTTCTTTTCTTTTCCTCAACTTCTCCGCTTCCCCGTCTGAAGGCACCGTTCCTTGGCTTTGCGGCTTCGGCACTTCTGAATACGGTTACCTTACCTCTACCAGGCCTGTGATCTCCAGCTCCAATGAGGAGGGACGGCTGGTGCAGTTCCCTAACCTGTGAGCCAACGTCTTCAGTTGCTCCTTCGCCTTCCTGCTGTATAACTGTCAAGCCACGAAGATAGAGAGCAGCAGTGGGCTGGATTTTTTTTCTCAGATGTAAGCCTAATTGCAGTTGCAATGCTTATTTTGTTCACTCTATTGTACTTTTAGATTGTCATCAGATTCTGATTATTGGACTCAGCCAGATTCATTTTTTTGTGCCAAACTTGACAGAGAGGAACAAATACATAGGGTAACGTCTATAGTACCTGCTGCTAATTGATCACAGAGACGATTTCCCAAGTCCCCGGGGCACGATTACGGCCGCTTTAAGGTCCCGGCAACGTGCCACCGCCCTCCTGCGAACCTTACGCAACGTCGTCATGGCTAGGGGGTGTTTGATCCTTTGACTAAAATTTAGAAGGTGTCACGTGAGGGTGTCGTATGAGGTGTTCGGATACTAATAAAAAAATAAATTACATAAACCGTCAGTACTCCATGAGACGAATTTATTAAGCCTAATCAATCTGTCATTAGCATATGTTACTGTAGCACTACATTGTCAAGTCATGAACTAATTAGGCTTAAAAGATTCGTCTCACAAATTAGTCGCAAGCTGTGCAATTAGTTTCGTAATTAGTCTATATTTAATACTCCATGCATGTGTTAAGCATTCGATGAGACAGCGACTAAAGTTTAGGAGGAGAAACCAAACACACACTTATAACAACAGCCCTCCTCTTATATTTATGAGGAGACCGGGTTACAGAGTCCAACAACAACTCTACCCTAACGCGTGGCAATTCTGCAATATGCAGATGACACAGTCATCTTTGTCAAACATGACTTGGAAGGGATAATAAACTTGAAATTGTTACTCTATATGTATGAAATGATGGTTGGGCTGAAAAATAATTTCAATAAGACTGAAGTTGTTATGATCAATGACACTGAGAACTGGGGATCCTTGTATGCTGATTTATTTAACTGTCAGGTTGGTCTTTTTTCAATTAAGTACTTGGGGTTCAAGTTAGTCCTAGCAGGCTCCATCTAAGTGATTGGGCTCCTTTACTTGATAAAAGTCACAAAAGGCTGGACATATGGAAAGGGAGTACTATGTCCATTGCTGAGAGAACTGCTATCATCAGTGCTTGCTTGAATAATTCACCCATTTATCAAATGTTTGTTTATCGGGCTCCAAAGACAATCTCTGACAAAATTGATAAAATTAGAATAACATTCTTTTGGCAAGGAGAGGGACCAAGAGGAAATACCACTTGGTTAAATGGGTTAAAATCTGTAAAAGCAAGAAGAAAGGTGTAACACCCGGTTTTAAAACAAAACCAGATATGCACCATATGTAAGCCCAGGAAGTCAAATCTCATATATAACTACAAATGGAGGTAATATCAATAGACAATGCTTAATATATAACATACTTAGTATAAAGGATATAACCTTAGACAACAAATAGCGGAAATACAACTCTGATCTTCGGGTGAAGACTCTAATTCCACAGGGACAACTGACCGGTTGATCACAAGCCTAACTTCTTCAAACTCTAGCAATCTAGTACCCATTCGTGATTTTTATCCAAATAATTAAAAAGTAAAACAAACGTACGTACATGTTGTACTCAACAAAATATAACATGTGGTTCATGAAGCTTAAAAGGCTGACACTGGTTTAACTACGATTAGCTTTAAATAAGTTATGATTTTAAGCAGTTGAGTAGCATCAAATTTATCTTAAGCCCGTATAAACACAAGATCAGGTAAACATGAATAATGAATAGCAAAACAATAATCATAAGTGATCATCAGTATCATTAATGTTTATCATATATTATGTAAGGGTTCCAAGGCCGCTCGTGACCGTGAGCATGACTGTTATAACAGTTTTATACTCTGCAGAGGTTGTACACTTTCACTGAGTCATAATTTACCCTTTCGCCCGAGGTGATCAGCATCTTAACCTACTACTAAAGAAGGTCGGCAGGGTTTACTATGAAGTCTTTCAAATATTCGTCTAACAAGTTAGGGGCGCTAGGATTCACTTGGCAAACAGATATAGGAACCCCCTTTCAAATGGCACAATTCCTTCACGGCTATACACGTAAGAGTAGAGGTTATCCTATACCCAACTCGGTAAGCCCTTTTTGCACCATAAAGGTAACCACTAACAAGCTAGAAAAGGTCCTTATACTTGACTAAAGCCAAAGCCATATGACCTTCACAGTTGTACTGCAAGTCCCGGATGATCACTTATAAATAAGTCCTTAGGGAGAGGAATCTAGAGCACCATAATAATAGCCCAATGCTCTAGCCCCCTTGTTCCATGTTACTAAAAAGCATCTTTTAGTGTTTATTACATATTTCATTAGTCAAGTTACAAGATCATGACTTTAGTTGAGCACTACCATCATACTACCCAATGCAATACCCTATAGGTGACAAGGAATCCAAGATATCAAATAGCTAGGAAAATTTATTACTGTTGTCAAGGTAGACACATGCATATAATTAAATTATTAAAGTGAGTAGAACAACACGGATGATCCCATACTATACTTGCCTTAAACTCAGATCCTTCTTCAAGTCGAACCTTCAATGAATTGCTTTTGGATTCACCACGTATAGCTCACCGACTGGACATGATCATAGAACACCACACAAGCATCCATGCAATCATATATGAAACAAACAATAGAACTAAATTAGAATAGTACACCAATAGCATAAAATCAAGATGAAAAGTTTGTAAAATGAATCTATATCTTGCGACGAACACACAGACGCGAAGATCATCAAAATCGGAGCTATAACGAAGAAGTTATGAATTAATTAAGATTTTCTTTAATAAAATAATAAATTAAATCTAACATCGAATTTCAAAAGTTGAAAACATGTTTAATAGTAGGATGAACATGTAGATTATGCAATTATGAATCCAACACAACTTGAATGGATCAAAACGGAGTTAAAACGTAGAAGATATGATGAAAACAATGTTGGTGGCAGTTTTGTAAATAACCCGAACTAGATTACGTTTTTAAAACATGAAAACGTATTTTGAATCTAACCGAAGGAAATTATGCTTTCAAAAGAAGAAAACGTATTCTAGGAATACGCTTTGGACCGCGAGTTCTATTTTGAAAAGACAGAGGGGCTCTTTTTACAAAAGTGCCAGCCGAAACGGTATCGGCCGATCTCGACCGCTAGATCGAACCTGGACGATCCAGATTAGAAGGGAGGGAGAGAGTTGCCGATGGCTAGCTGGACGGCGGCGCCATGGCCGAAAAAGCTTGGTGAAAGGAGACCATGACGCCTAAGAGGGGGGTGAATTAGGCAACTTAAAATTCTAACTATAAACTATGGCCTCTTTTTCTAAACCTAGCAAAACCTATGCAAAAGATAAACTATCTAAATGTGCAACTACGATTTTGCTAGTGTGTTGCTATCTCTACCACAAAAGGAGTAATACAATCAATGCGAAAGCTAAAGAGCAAGGTAGAGATATGCAAACTCCCGTCGATGACTCCGGTATTTTTACCGAGGTATCAAGAAGCACTCAAGCTTCCCCCTAACCCTCATTGGAGCCCCTCGTAAGGAATCCCTCTCAAGGGCCAAGCTCCCGGTTGGGTAACTCCGTGGATAGCCTCGGGCCTTCCCCACACGCAAGTGGGTCTCCGACGTGCCTTCCGGCATGCCTCTTCCGGATGCTCTCCGCCGTCTTCACTATCAAGCTTTTGGCTGAAATGTCGTGGACCTTGTTCCCTCCGATACATGGTGGTGGCCACACCACAACCACGGTTGGTGTGATCTCACAAGACTACAAGCCTCGCCGATGTACAACAATGGTGTGCGCAAGCACCGAGTGGTAAGAGGTATGCAAACCTCACTAAACACTAGGCCTAAACCTAGAGCAAGCGCATAAGCGGTGGTCTAATCAACCTAAGCACTTCGTAAAGCACCTATGCTAATCACCTAATAAAACACTAAGCACTATGCAAGTGAAGATCACTAAAATGGTGTATCAACACCCTAGATATGTTTCCTCAACTCCACACTACTCAAATGGCCGGTTGGAGGGTCTATTTATAGCCCCACTGAGAAAGTAGCCGTCGGGGATGAAATCCCGCTTTTCTGCTACTGATCGGACGCTGGAGTCATCCTGATCGGACGCGTCCGGTCGTCCCGACCATTGGAGCCATGAACAACTGATTTGACATTGCCTGCGTCCGGTCACTTGCCACCGGACACGTCCGGTCGCAAGTTCACTGCTCTAGAACCTCTCTGTACTCGATCGGACGATGCTGTCCTGCGTCCAGTCGGTTTGCCGCCAGCATTCGATCGCTGTTGTTGTTGCTGAGCCTCTGATCGGAGTGTCCGGTCGCTTTTTGTCCAGCGTCCGGTCCTACGTCCGGTCGCTTCTGTGAGCTCGTTTCTTCGCGATCTTGCATGCGGCTTGGTTCCTATCTTCATGCTTGGACTTTGCTTGATATCTTGGGTCTTCGCTTGTGCTTCTAAGGTCTTGCTTGAGGTGTTGATCATTAGATCATCATGTCGCCTTTGTCCAAGTCATGCATCCTATTGAACTACAAAATAATCACTTGCAAATTTATTAGTCCAATTTGGTTGTGTTGGTCATCAAACACCAAAATCCAAAGTAAATAGGCCAATGGTTCATTTTCCTTACACTTGGGACCTCGTTGGAGTTCACGGATATCGTCCTACGGGCCACGGTTCGACGAACCAAGAGCACAAGAATCATGAAAAGACGATGGCGAACTCGATAGGGCAACTTATAGTGGTCGATGGCTTAGGGTTGCAACGTCACGGCTAGGGCACAGAGGCGGCTACCGGCTATGCTTGGGCTCGTGATGGAGGCAACGGACATGTGGCTCGATATTTATGGGGGGAAAAGCTTGGGGTGCACGCCAAGGCGAGGAATCGTGGCTACGGTGGACTCCGGCGGCGGTGTCCGACACGGATACGGCGCGAGGTAGAAGATGATGGCATGGACACACGGGCCCCACTAGTCAGCGACTCTAGGCGCAGGGTCGGCCTGTCAGCAAGGGTGCGAGGAGAAGGGACACGCCGCATGGGTTAGCTGGGTCGGCCTGCTGCGGAGGCACGGGGAAGACTGGAGCTGGGCCACTACGGGAGAAGGAAGCTGGGCCACGGGAGACTAAGGTAGCTGGGCCAGGCACTGGGCCTACGGGTGAAGCGGGGAAATGGGCCGTGCAGAAGGAAAAAGCTAGGCGGGGCAGAAGCCAGGAAGGGAGAGGGAGAGAGAGTAAAGAATCCCTTTTCTTTTTTTACACACATTTTCAAAATCCAAATTGAATTCAATTTAAAGCCTTTTGCAATTTTGATCAAACCCAAGAATCACAAAAAAAAGTATGCGTCAACATGAATGCACAAACATGTAGCTAGACCTTATATTTGATTTTAATTTTAACAAAGTTTTTATTTTTCTAAATTTGCATGCGCACAAAATGCATAATTAAATCATTTTAAGCTATTTTAAAAACTTGCAAATTTTAGTGTGTTACAAAAGGAGGGCTAGGAATTAAAGACCTAAGAAATATGAATGTATATCTTTTATCAAAACTAGCCACTGCTGCCTGTGCTTCGCTGCGGGTGATGTGCTTGGTATAGGAAAAATCTTGGGAAATATGGCTCATATGTCTATTATGTTTTCTCATCGCGTTGCTACGAAAGATTGGTCTCTTTGGTACATTAAATGGGAAAATATGGGAAGGAAAGGTCACATGGTTTTTTTCATTACAATGTTGTAAATGAACATAGAGGTTGGTTGTCATTACATGGTGCCTATGCTAGGCCAGCAAATCAATGACATGTTAGTGGAAAGAAGTATTTGATGGAGTTGGGCTCAAGCAACTAACACACTTAGATTCAAAGCACAACATTGGCTAGGATTACATTATAGGCGGAAAGAGCAAAAACTACAATACAAGTACGTCTCCTAGCGCGAGGGTTTACAAAAGAGTGAATTAGGATCCACTCCCCTTAGGCGAAACTACAACACATTTTGTAAATATGGAATTACACGAAAGATTACGTACAACCAAGGCTTACTCTAGAAGTCGGGATAGACAAGGGCAATGGAGAAACAACAAGATAATGATTATCCAAAACATGACATATGACCAACAGATCTAGAAATAGGAGACTAAGAAGTCAAACATCGTGAACCCTAAGACCAAACTAACTAAGGGTAGACTTGAACTTCTTCGAAAACCTAATCCCTTCTTCTTAGATTACACCATCGCCTCTGTCCGACGAACCTAGTTCCACAATGACAACTAGATCTCGTAGCTCTGCTTCAGATTCGAAAGGGATGGGGATGAAGAAGAAGAGCAAGGACCAAGGGCATCTTATAATGGCGAACGGAGATGGGGCACAACGCACCGGAAGTGGAGATGGCATAGATGGGATACACTATCGGTTCACGCTATGGGGATAAAGTCGGCCATGGCGTGCTCCCTGCGCAAGCGAGCAGAGGGGGAATAAAGGAGAGGAGAGGCGTGCGAGCGGCCGTGTCCCCAAAAGAAGAAAGAAGGGATGGGGGGTCCAGTACGTGGACAAGGACGAGGATCAAGAGCGGACCGGAGGCCGAGAAAAGGAGAAGTGCACAGTGCATGAGGACGGCAAGTGCGGCACGATGTCACAGACATGCGAGGAAAGGGTGCTAATGGGCCCGACACCGATGGCGTCCACGGGGCACACAGTGACAGCGACCCGGCGTGCGTAGCGTGGTTGAGCTGGGCACAATGCTTGGGACTTTGAAAGCTCTAGATTGGTTTTGGTGAATTGATGAAACCCTAAGTGCTAACCTAGTTTATCAAAGTGATTATGAGATAGGTGGCACTACTCCAAGTGATGAAGAAATTGTGAAGATCATGATGATGGTGATGCCATGTGATGATCAAGCGCTCGGACTTGAAAAGAAGAAAGAAAAACAAAAGGCTCAAGGCAAAGGTATAAATGGTAGGAGCTATTTTGTTTTGGTGATCAAGACACTTAGTGAGTGTGGTCACATTTAGGATCGATAACCATACTATTAAGAGGGTGAAACTCATATCGAAATGCGGTTATCAAAGTGCCACTAGATGCTCTAACTCATTGCATATGCATTTAGGATCTAGTGGAATGCTAACACCCTTGAAAATGTTTGTGAAAATATGCTAACACATGTGCACAAGGTGATATACTTGGTGGTTGGCACATTTGAGCAAGGGTGAAGAAGATAGAGTTAAAAAGGAGTTAGTCACGCTGGTCACGCAGTGACCGGACGATGAGGTTCTACATCCGGTCAATGGAAGAAGTGAAGACGCTAGCATCGGTCTTCGACCGGATGCTAGGTCACAAAGTGACTGAAAGCTGATGGGGTGCGTCCGGTCCTACTGACGTGGCAATACATAGTGAAGAAGGTCACTGACCGGACACTGGGTGAGTCCGATCAAGGGTGACTGGACGTGTCTGATCGTGAAAAACCATTTCTAGATGCTTACTGGAAATGACTGGATGTTGAGGTCCAGCGTCTGATCACTTCACAACAGCGTGTCTAGTCATCGCTTGACCGTTGGGATCGGGCGCTCAGTATTTGAAGAGAGGGGACACGTGGCGTGCATCGCACGACCAGATGCTGGGGTCCAGCGTCCGGTTGATCTGACCGGAGCATCTGGCACCCCCCCGAGTTGTGCCCAGTGAAGGGGTACGATGGCTCTATTTCATGGGGGCTTCTATTTAAGCCCCATGGCCAGCTCAAGCTCATGCCCTTGGCCATTTGCATTGATATAGCAACCTTGTGAGCTTAGCTAAAGCTCTTCTACTCATCTCCATCATTGATTCATCATCTTTGTGAGATTGGGAGAGAATCCAAGTGCATTGCTTGAGTGTTTGTATCTAGAGGCACTTGGTGTTCGTGTTTTCTGTGGGATTCGCTTGTTACTCTTGGTGGTTGCCGCCACCTAGACGGCTTGGAGCAGCAAGGATCGTCGAGCAGAGGTTGGAGATTATCTTCGGCTCCGATCATGATGATTGTGAGGGGTACTTGACCTTTCCCTGGCGGAGAGTCAAAAGGTACTCTAGTGGATTGCTCGTGGCTTGTGTGATCCTTATCTTGTGTTGGTTGTGCGGCACCCTATTGAGGGTTTGGCATGTGATGTCAATTAGCGCGTGAACCTCCAAGTGAGTGAATCGCCACAACGAGGAGGAGCTTGACGGCAAGCAAGTGAACATCGGTAAAAAATCATTGTGTCATCATTTGATTCTGAGGTGATTGGTCTTCATTGTTATTAATTCTTATGATTGATTGGCTCCTTTCTCGACATGGAGGTATAACCTTCTTGCTAAATCTCTTTACATTACCGCAAACTAGTTGTCAAGCTCTTTAGTGTAGCTAGTTGTGAGAGCTTGTTAGTTTGGTTAGTATGTCTCTTTAGTTAGCCTTTGAGAGCACACTAACTTAGTGTAGTGTCATAGCTTGTGTGGATAGAAACTATATAAACTAGAATTGTGATAGGTGGCTTGCTATTTTAGTAGGCTAGCGCAACACTTGCTTCGCCTCATAATTGTCTAACCGGTTTGTTAAGCGTTGTTGTAGAAATTTTTAATAGGCTATTCACCCCCCTCTAGCCATTAGGACCTTTCAAGTGGTATTAGAGCCGAGGTCACCGTGATTTGAGGCTTAACAACCTTTGGTGTAAAAATGGCTCAAATCAACAACACCAAGAAGCCACCCCAATTTGATGGCATAAATTATCCGTATTGGAAATCAAAGATGACCACACATATCAAGTCAATCAATAGAAAAGTGTGAAAGGTGGTAGAAACCAAAATTGAGATTGGTGATCTAGAGAATCCCACCACAGCCGAAGAAGTGCTTTTACAAAACAATAACATTGCTCTAAGTGCCATTCATGATGCAATTGATGAGAGAACATTTGAGCAAATCAAGAATATTAAGATGGCTCATGAGGCTTGGAAGAATCATTTGAGGGCACTCAAGCCATGAAGGGTGCAAAGGCATATATTCTCAAAGAGAAGTTTGCAAGCTTCAAGATGAAGGAGGATGAGAGTGTGCTAGAGATGTTCCATAAGCTTCAAGTGCTTGTCAATGATCTCAAAGCACTTGGAGAAGAGGTGAAGGACAAGGATTTCTCCCACAAGTTCTTGAGATGCTTACCTTCAAGATTTGGCACATTAGTCACTATCCTAGTGAGAAGTGGTTTGAACACCATGACACCAAACCAAAGTGTTGGGAGATATAATGACCGATGATACATATAGAGATGATGATGAGAAGGAAGAAAAGAAGGAGAAGAAAGATGAGAAGAAGAAGAGTGTGGCATTCAAGGCCACATCATCCAAGGGCAAGGCAAAGCAAGAAACATCAAGTGAAGATGATGGTTCATGGGACGATGATGATGATGAGAAGATGGCTCTCTTTGTCAAGAAATTTGGCAAATTCATGATGAAGAAAGGGTACCATGCTAGAAGAAAGAAATCTTCATCCAAGAACAAGGAAGAGTCAAGAAGGTGCTTCAAATGTGGAAGCAAAGATCATCTTGTTTCTCAATGTCCATACAATAGCGATAATGATGATGACAACAAGAAGAACAAGAGGAAGGATAAGAAGGAAAAGAAAGAGAAGAAGGACAAGATGACCTTCAAGAAGAAGAAGGGTGGTTCATATGTGGTCACTTGGGATAGTGATGCTTCCTCAAGTGATGATGATGATAGTGATGATGACAAGACCACCAACAAGAAGACACTTGCAAGTATTGCTATCAATGAGAAGCCTTCTCTCTTTGACACTCCATCATGCTTCATGGCTAAGGCCACAAAGGTACAAATTTGTGATGATGGAAGTGATGAGGAACATGATAATGAAAATGAAAATGAAAGTAATAGTGATGATAATGAACCCACTAAGGATGAACTATTTGACATGCTAGAAGATGCTAAAGAACACTTTGACATCAAAAGAAGGGAATGCAAAAGCTTGCATAAGGAACTAAAAGCCCTTAAGCAAGCCTTTGATGAGCTCAATGCATCTCATGAGAGGCTAGAGGAAGCCCATGAGAAGCTTGGCAAGGCTCATAAAAAGCTTGAAAAGGCTCATTCCTCTTTGCTTGATGAGCAAAATAAAAAGAAGCATGTTGAAACTTGCAATATAGGTTTAACTTGTGATATAATTGATGAATCATTATCTATGTCTATTATTGTTGCTCCCACTAATCCTTCTTGTAGTACTTCTACTTCCACTTTATCTAGTAGTGATGGTTTCACTTGTGATGCCTCACTAATGGTTGAGAATGAGAACCTCAAGAAGGAGGTCAATAAGCTCACTCACACCTTGGCTAAGGCCTATGGTGGTGAGGACCGCTTGCTTATATGCTTGGGTAGCCAAAGAGCTTCTCTCTATAAAGAGAGATTGGGCTATATCCCCAAGAAAGGCAAGGTGGCTTTTGCTCCTCATAAGACTAGTTTTGTGAAGAACAATGGTCGGTTTTACACTAGTTGCAAGCAAGTTGGTCATAAAGAGCATGAATGCAAAAATAAGAGCAAAAACGCTAATGTATCCTCCATTAAGCTTGATTCTTTTTATATGCTTACAAAGGGTGCAAATGGTGTAAAGGCTAAGTTCATTGGTAAACCATAGATGGGCTCAAAGAAGAAAGCCATTTGGGTACCAAAGAGCTTAGTGACTAACCTTTAAGGACCCAAGCAAGTTTGGGTACCTAAAAAGAATTGATCTTCTTTTGTAGGTCAATTACAAAGCCGAAGGAAGGCATTGGGTTCTTGATAGTGGGTGTACTCAACACATGACTAGTGATGCAAGAATGTTCAACTCAATCAACACCAATGACAATGATTGTTATGATAGTATCACATTTGGTGACAATGGCAAAGGCAAGGTCAAAGAGCTTGGTAAGATTGAAATATCAAATGACATGAGCATTTCCAATGTGTTGCTAGTAGAGAGCTTGAACTTCAATTTGCTATCCGTGGCTCAATTGTGTGATCTTGGATTCAAATGCATATTTGGGGTAGATGATGTAGAGATCATAAGTGTAGATGGCTCTAACTTGATCTTCAAAGGTTTTAAATATGAAAATCTATACCTGGTTGATTTCAATGCTAGTGAAGCTAAATTATCCACATGTTTGTTCACTAAGTCTAGCATGGGTTGGTTATGTCATAGAAGGCTTGGTCATGTTGGAATGAAACAATTGAATAGATTGGTTAAGCATGATTTGGTTAGAGGCTTGAAAGATGTTGTGTTTGAAAATGATAAGCTTTGTAGTTCTTGTCAAGCCGAAAAACAAGTTGGAAACACCCATCCTAAGAAAAGCTTGTTGAGCACTAGCAAAGCATTTGAGTTATTGCTGAAAGCATCTAGGCCCCAAGTTGGGTTTAGGTGATTAATGACAATACGTGATTACTATGACTAACGTGTGTTTTGCAGAGGTAATTAAGTTAGGTCATGATAATGGAGATCAATTGGGCTATCATGGTGGTCATGCCCCTACGATGAAAATCGTTTTGGTTTTCAAATGATGGACGACAAGGTTAAGGATGAACTAGTTTTAAGTGTCGATTGGAGTTGAAGAGACACTTAGAGTAGTTTAGGACTTTGTTTTTCCTTTGGCTGTACTATTAAGGGGGGTATGGACGGGTAGCTTGACCTAAGTGAGTCTAGTGAGTTAGGTGTGGTGCACACTTGCTAAATCTAGCTCTAAGTAGCTCCTAAAAAGCCCTTAGATCCATTGGAGAAAACTTCATTCACATATGATCGAGAGTTGGAAGTGAATGGAGGGTCAAATATTGACCAGACGCTGGCATAGAGTTCGGTCAGTTCATTTGATCAAGGTGAAATCGTCTGGTGCGACCGGACACTGAGAGGTGAAGTGACCGGACGCTGAGTCCCAGCGTCCGGTCAACTCCAGTAAGATTCTAGAGAGGGAAAATCACGACAGGATGCGTCCGGTCACAACTTAAACACTAGAGTTCGGGGAGAACTGACTGGAGTGTCCGGTCACCCCGCAGAGGCACATAACGGTTCATTTTTTAGCCATGGTTATAAATACTTCCTCCATTCATGTGTCGATGAACTTTTGCTCATTCCAACCGCTGAGAAACACCTTTGAGAGTGCCGAGAAGAGCAAGGTCCTAGTGAGGTGATTGAGATTTGAGAATCCCAAAGAGAGCCCTTATTAGTGAAAGCAAGAGTAGCAAAGTATGCATCCACCCTTCTCATTAGGCTTGTCATGGTCAAGTGAGAGTTCGTGCTTGTTACTCTTGGTGATCACCATCACCTAGATGGCTTGGTGGTGATTGGGAGCTTGGTGATCATCTGGCGGAGCTTGTGGATGACCCAACTCAAGTTGTGAGCGGTTGTGGGTGATTCACCGCAATGGAGTGTCAAAGAATCAACCCATAGAGAGCACTTGATCCTTGTGCGGATCAAGGGGGAGCTACACTCTTGGGCGGATACTCCAATGAGGACTAGTGGGGAGTGCCGACTCTCCGATACCTCGGCAAAACATCGCCGTGTTCCTCCTTCTCTCTTTACTTTGAGCATTTACTTTGAGCAATTCAATTATTGTCATTTACATTTGTAGAATTGTCATGCTAGAGTAGGATTGGAACCTAGGTTGCTAAACTTTTGTCTAATAGATCAATAGAAACACTTTCTAGGTATAAGGGGTTAATTGGGCTAACCGTAGGACTTAATTATTGCAAAGAAATTTAGAATTAGCCCAATTCACCCCCCCTCTTGGGCATCTTGATCCTTTCAATTGCACATGGACTTGTTTGGGCCAACACAATACACTAGCATTGGTGGTAACAAATATGGCTTTGTGATAGTGGATGATTACACTAGATACACATGGGTATTCTTTCTAATGGATAAAAGTGATGTGTTTGCAATATTCAAATAATTTATCAAGGGCATTCACAATGAGTTTGAAATGACCATCAAGAGAGTGAGAAGTGACAATGGTAGTGAGTTCAAGAACACTAGAATTGATGAGTTATGTGATGAATTTGAAATTAGACATCAATTCTCGGCCAAGTACACTCCACAATCAAATGGCCTTGTTGAGAGGAAGAATCGAACACTTATTGATATGGCAAGGTCTATGCTTAGTGAGTACAATGTGAGTCAATCTTTTTAGGCCGAAGCTATCAACACGGCTTGCTATTGTAGCAACCGCCTCTATTGTCACCCTTTAAAAGAGAAGACACCATATGAGCTCTTAAATGGTAGAAAGCCCAACATTGCATATTTTTGGGTCTTTGGTTGCAAATGCTATATCTTGAAGAAAGGCACTAGATTGGACAAGTTTGACAATAAACATGATGAATGATTCCTACTTGGTTATTCCACTACAAGCAAAGCATATAGAGTTTGGAATTTGGATAGTGATACTCTTGAGGAAGTTCATGATGTTGAATTTGATGAAATCAAGGGTTCACAAGTAGAGAATGAGAACTTAGAAGATGTTAGAGGTATTCAACTTTCAAATGCCATGAAGAATATGGATGTTGGTGAATTGAGGCCAAGACAAGTGAATGATGATGAAGATGATCAAGTACAAGTGCTCTCTAACTCAAATGTGCAAGATGATACAAATCAAGGTAGTACAAGTGACTCTCATAAAAATGAACAAGATCAAGTGGCTAGTACATCATCTCAACCCAATGATCAAGCAAGTGCAAGCAATCAAGTTCCAGTCCTCCAACCAACCAATATTGCAAGGGATTATCCATTGGACACTATCATTGGTGATATTTCTAGAGGTGTACAAACAAGATCAAGATTGGCTTCATTTTGTGAGCATTTCTCATTTGTGTCATCCATTGAACCAAAGAAGATAGATGAAGCATTGAAGGATGTTGATTGGGTGAATGCTATGCATGAAGAATTGAATAATTTCACAAGAAATCAAGTATGAGAATTAGTGGAGAGACCAAAGGGACTCAATATGATTGTAACCAAATGGGTCTTTAGAAACAAGCAAGATCAAGATGGGATATTAGTAAGGAACAAAGCAAGATTGGTAGCACAAGGCTATACACAAGTTGAAAGTCTTGACTTTGGAGAAACATATGCCCCGGTTGCTAGATTGGAAGCAATTAGAATCTTGCTAGCCTATGCTTGTGCCCACAACATCAAGCTCTATCAAATGGATGTTAAGAGTGCATTTCTCAATGGTTACATTAATGAAGAAGTATATGTTGAGCAACCTCTTGGTTTTGAAGATGACAAGAAGCCCGACCATGTGTACAAGTTGAAGAAGGCATTGTATGGCTTGAAGCAAGCACCTAGAGCATGGTATGAGAGATTGAGGGACTTCCTACTCTCTAAAGGGTTCATGATGGGCAAGGTTGACACCACTCTTTTCATAAAGAAGATTGGAAAAGATTTATTTGTGTTGCAAATCTATGTTGATGACATCATATTTGGATCAACCAATCAAGACTTTTGTGATGAGTTTGGAAAGATGATGGCTAATGAGTTTGAGATGTCCATGATTGGAGAGTTGAGTTACTTCCTTGGTCTTCAAATCAAGCAATTGAAGAATGGTACATTTGTAAGTCAAGGCAAGTATATCAAGGACATGATCAAGAAGTTTGACATGAGTGATAGCAAAGACATTAGCACACCAATGGGAACAAATGGCAACTTGGATGGTGATGCAAGTGGAAATATGGTGGATCAAAAATTATATCGGTCTATGATTGGAAGCCTACTCTATGTGACCGTATCAAGGTCGGATGTCAAGTTTAGTGTATGCATGTGTGCAAGATTTCAAGCCTCACCAAAAGAAAGTCACTTGAAGCCTACAAAGAGAATATTGAGGTACTTGAAGCATACACAAAATGTTGGTTTGTGGTATCCCAAAGGAGCAAAGTTTGAGCTAGTTGGTTACTCTGACTCGGATTATGCGGGATGCAAGGTTGAAAGGAAGAGCACCTCGGGCACATGTCAATTGTTGGGAAGATCACTTGTTTTATGGTCATCAAAGAAGCAAAATAGTGTTGCATTATCAACCGCCGAAGCCGAATACAATCTGCCGGTAGTTGTTGTGCACAAATACTTTAGATGAAGGCCACTTTGAATGACTTTGGAATCAAGTTTAAGAAAGTTCCATTGCTATGTGACAATGAGAGTGCAATCAAGTTGACCAACAATCCAGTTCAATATGCAAGAACAAAGCACATTGATGTTCGCCACCATTTCATAAGAGATCACCAACAAAAATGGGATATTTGCATTGAGAGTGTAGGCACCGAAGATCAACTTGCCGATATACTCACTAAGCCATTGGATGAGAAAAGGTTTTGCAAGCTAAGGAATGAGTTGAATATATTGGATTTCTCAAATATGTGTTGATGCACCCCCACTCATATGACATGCCTCTCCTTCGAGCAATCTAAGGTAAAAGTTGATTGGCATGGCAAACATCCTTGCTAAGGACATGTTTAGTGCATCTAGACATCTTTCACACTTAATAGGCTCATTCATGAAAAATCAAAGAAATTTGATGATTGTATGGTACCACTATTGCTTCTATGCTTATTTTGATCTAGTGGTAGCATATGACATGTTTGTGGGCTTGTAAACCTAGTGTTTAATCTAGAAAATGAGCTCTAAGTGTTTAACTCAACATGGTACAAGATAACCCTTATTTGGAGGTGTGAAGAAGCTTGTCCTTGGATCAAACCAAGTTAAATATCTTTGGCAAATGATCTAGATTGGACCAAATTTGGGAAAATGATCCTCACCCCATTGATTGACATTGATAATCTCAACCTATCTACATTTTAAGCCTTTGTGGTCATTGATGACAATGGGGGAGAAATAGTGTATAAAGATAGTGAAAAGACAACAAAGGGGGTTTTGACATACAAAGGAAAGGGATCAATTAAAATTTTGAGCACACAAGTAGGGGGAGCAAGCTCATGAACTTGTATGGTGCATTTGAATGTGCATTTCATATGCTTGCTTGCATGGAACAAGTTTTAAATTTCAATATCCATACTTGTGTGGTGTATGCTAGTTGTAGGTTTGAATGATGAAATGAAAATCTAGCATGCATAGGTTATCTAGTGATTTCATTTCCAAGTGTTTCCAAGTGGTATCGAGCTAACCATGGTGCTAAGGATGGTATAATGGTGCACTCCGATTGGTATCACGCTTCAAAGGTCCATCTTTTATACCTTAGCATCATTTGGTAGACATTGTCTCCTATATTTCCTATCTAAGCATATGTGCAAGCTAAAATCCAAACTCTTAGCACATATGTAGGGGGATCAATTGCTACCATATGGGGTTCATGAAACTTGTCCATATCCTTTTACACATAGTAAATATGCTTGGACAAGCAACATAGATTCAATTGAATTTCAATTCATATCTTTGTGAAAGGGTTGTCATCAATTACCAAAAAGGGGGAGATTGAAAGCTCTAGTTTGGTTTTGGTGAATTGATGAAACCCTAAGTGCTAACCTAGTTTATCAAAGTGATTATGAGATAGGTGGCACTACTCCAAGTGATGAAGAAATCATGAAGATCATGATGATGGTGATGCCATGGTGATGATCAAGCGCTCGGACTTGAAAAGAAGAAAGAGAAAAAAGGCTCAAGGCAAATGTATAAATGGTAGGAGTTATTTTGTTTTGGTGATCGAGACACTTAGTGAGTGTAGTCACATTTAGGATCGATAGCCATACTATTAAGAGGGGTGAAACTCATATCAAAATGCGGTTATCAAAGTACTACGAGATGCTCTAACTCATTGCATATGCATTTAGGATCTAGTGGAATGCTAACACCCTTGAAAATGTTTGTGAAAATATGCTAACACATGTGCAAAAGGTGATACACTTGGTGGTTGGCACATTTGAGCAAGGGTTAGAAACTTCACCGGCGGAGTGTTCGCCCGTAGAGTGCGGACAGTCCGACGGTGCCACCGGTGCCCTATACAGAAAAGACAGGGGTTCATAGAGTGACTGGACGCTGGTGGTGCAGTGACTGGACGCTGGGTTCAGAGTCTGGTCAGTAGCAGCAGAGGGGACGCTGCTTCGGTCTCATGACTGGACGCTAGCGTAATAACTAACTGGACGCTCAGGGCCTGAGTCCGGTCAGTCTGACATATGATGACGTTGTGTGACCGGACGCTGGGTGTGTCCGGTCGAGCATGATCGGACGTGTTCGGTCATGATTTTGCGCGAATGGGACCTTACTGGAAATGACCGGACACTGATGTCTAGTGTCCGGTCATTTCATAGCAGCGCGTCCGGTCATCACTTGACCGTTGAGATCGGGCGGCTTTGGCTGAATGCAGAGGGATACGTGGCATGCATCGCATGACCGGATGCTAAGGTCCAGCGTTCGGTCGTTTTGACCAGAGCATCCAATCACCCCGTGTTATGCCCAGTGAAGGGGTACAATGGCTCTATTTCATGGGGGCTTCTATTTAAGCCCCATGGCCGGCTCAAGCTCACACTCTTGGCCATTTGCATTGACATAGCAACCTTGTGAGCTTAGCCAAAGCCCTCCCACTCATCTCCATCATTGTTTCATCATCATTGTGAGATTGGAAGAGAATCCAAGTGCATTGCTTGAGTGATTGCATCTAGTGGCACTTGGCATTCGTGTTTCGCTGCGTGATTCACTTATTACTCTTGGTGGTTGCCGCCACCTAGACGGCTTGGAGCAGCGAGGATCATTGAGCGGAGGTTGGTGATTATCTCCGACTCCGATCGTGGTGATTGTGAGGGGTCTTGTTCCTTCCCTGGCGGAGAGCCAAAAGGTAACTCTAGTGGATTGCTCGTGTCATTGAGTTACCTCACTTGTGCGTAGGTTCTTGCGGTGTCCAATTATGTGGATGAGGTTCATGCAACACCTCTTAGCCGCCGACCCACCAAGTGTTGGTCGACACAACGGGGACTAGCGTGTCGGCAAGCACGTGAACCTTAGGAGAGAAATTGGTTGTCTCTTGCCCTTTGGTATTCTCCGGTGATTGATTTAGTATTCATCTTGTGATTGGTTCACTCCTCTATACGGCGGTATAATCACCCTACTCACTCATTTATATTCTTGCAAACTAGTTGTGGCAAGCTCTTTAGTGTAATTAGAATTGAGAGCTTGCTTTGTTATTTTAAGTTCATCTAGTGGAGCTCTTTAGAGTAGCAAGATTGAGAGCTCTAAGTGACTAGTAACATTGCAAGTTGTGTGCCTAGTAATCATTGCAACTAGAATTGTTGGATAGGCGGCTTGCAACCCTTGTAGAGCTAGAGCAAGTTTGCATTTCGCTGTTTGTCATACTAATCAAATTGCTCTAGTTGATTTATAGATTTTTTAAATAGGCTATTCACCCCCCCTCTAGACATATTAGTACCTTTCAACAAGGTGATACACTTGGTGGTTGGCACATTTAAGCAAGGGTGAAGAAGATAGAGTTGAAAAGGAGTTAGTCACGCTGGTCACGCAGTGATCGGACGCTAAGGTTCTACATCCGGTCAATGGAAGAAGTGAAGACGCTAGCGTCGGTCTTCGACCGGATGCTGGGTCACAAAGTGACCAGACGCTGATGGGGTGCGTCTGGTCCTACTGACGTGGCAATACATAGTGAAGAAGGTCACTGACCGGACGCTGGGTGAGTCCGATCAAGGGTGACCGGACATGTCCGATCGTGAAAAACCGTTTCTAGATGCTTACTGGAAACGACTGGACGTTGAGGTCCAGCGTCCGATCACTTCATAGCAGTGCGTCCAGTCATCACTTGACCATTGGGATTGGGCACTTAGTATTTGAAGAGAAGGGACACGTGGCGTGCATCGCATGACCGGGTGCTGGGGTCTAGCGTCCGATCGATCTGACCGGAGCGTCTGGCCCCCCTGAGTTGTGCCCAGTGAAGGGGTACAATGGCTCTATTTTATGGGGGCTTCTATTTAAGCCCCATGGCCAACTCAAGCTCATGCCCTTGGCCATTTGCATTGATATAGC
This sequence comes from Miscanthus floridulus, assembly GCF_019320115.1. NCBI lineage: Eukaryota > Viridiplantae > Streptophyta > Magnoliopsida > Poales > Poaceae > Miscanthus > Miscanthus floridulus. The sequence continues at coordinate 30,190,340 of NC_089594.1, forward strand.
AACCTTGTGAGCTTAGCCAAAGCTCTCCTACTCATCTCCATCATTGATTCATCATCTTTGTGAGATTGGGAGAGAATCCAAGTGCATTGCTTGAGTGTTTGCATCTAGAGGCACTTGGTGTTCGTGTTTTGCTGTGGGATTCGCTTGTTACTCTTGGTGGTTGCCGCCACCTAGATGGCTTGGAGCAGCAAGGATCGTCGAGCAGAGGTTGGAGATTGTCTCCGGCTTCGATCGTGGTGATTGTGAGGGGTACTTGACCTTTCCTTGGCAGAGAGTCAAAAGGTACTCTAGTGGATTGCTCGTGGCTTGTGTGATTCTCATCTTGTGTTGGTTGTGTGGCACCCTATTGGGGGTTTGGCGTGTGATGCCAATTAGCGCGTGAACCTCCAAGTGAGTAAATCACCACAACAAGGAGTAGCTTGACAGCAAGCAAGTGAACCTCGATAAAAAATCATTATGTCATCATTTGATTCCGATGTGATTGGTCTTCATTGTTATTCATTCTTATGATTGATTGGCTCCTTTCTCGACATGGAGGTATAACCTTCTTGCTAACTCTCTTTACAGTACCGCAAACTAGTTGTCAAGCTCTTTAGTGTAGCTAGTTGTGAGAGCTTGTTAGTTTGGTTAGTGTGGCTCTTTAGTTAGCCTTTGAGAGGACATTAACTTAGTGTAGTGTCATAGCTTGTGTGGATAGAAACTATGTAAACTAGAATTATGGTAGGTGGCTTGCTATTTTAGTAGGCTAGCGCAACACTTGCTTCGCCTCATAATTGTCTAACCGGTTTGTTAAGTGTTGTTGTAGAAATTTTTAATAAGCTATTCACCCCTCCTCTAGCCATTAGGACCTTTCAGACTTGACATCCACTCAGGCTTTTCTAAGCACTCCCTATTACCCAAGGCTAACTTTTCCTTGTGTTCTCTTTCCTTCCCTTCCTTGTCCACAATATGCGCCAACCTTTGTATGAAGTGAGATCACAACATACATGCTAACTCCAAAACCACCTCCTCTTTTTTACTTTGAAAGAGCACTATTTCATCAACCTGTTGTGGATTTCCCATTCAAACACCCAAATATTTGTATCAAAAGTGGTATGGCGGTGTAACTTGGTAAAGGTACTTGGTCAACAACCTCAATACCAGTGCATGTCGAGTAGCGTCACCATGTGGCAGCTATTCTACAGGGGCCCTCGGTTTCGTCATGGCACCATAAGCAATTAACCAGGCAACTACTACCGACTTACACGCAATGAAGACAGTGGGGTCATAGACCACAGAATCAGAGGAGTATTGCAAGGAAAGTTTCAAACAACAAGGGTTCCTTTCGCAACAAGGGACAAGGACTTCAAATCCAACAACGGATTTGATTTAAAGAGATTCAAGTGTTCTGCTGGGACATCCACAATTAGTCGATACAGTGTCCTATGTTATCCAATCATGGCTGGTCTACTCACATCCGAATGGTAATTTCTCTTGTAACCCACTTAACATCGCCCTCGAAAACCCTAAGCACGTCTAACGAGACTTAAGGTAGATGGACACAATAACACAGCAAAATAAATAAAATGCATATTCTGAATGTCCTTATGCTGGTACAACATACAGGCACTTACTCTCCCATTCTCGACACATCGTTCACCTTTTCTATGATCAGACTACCTCAACAACCACTAGTAGAGAACAGACCTTTGATCCTCGACCAAAATAGGCTCTAGTCCCGGAATTTTTTGCGCCCGGGACTAGAGATATCTTTAGTCCCGGTTGGTGGCTTCAACTGGGACTAAAGGTCCCTACCCAATGGCTACTGCGCCAGACAGAGGTGGTAGGGACCTTTAGTCCTAGTTGGAGCCACCAACCGGGACTAAAGGTATACTTTTACTCCTGGTTGGTGGCTCCAACCGGGAGTAAAGGTCTACTCCCGGGCCGTGGCTGCGCCCGGGGTTGGAAAGTTACCTTTAGTCCCGGTTAGAGCCACCAACCAGGACTAAAGGTCCCCCCTTTATATCCCGGCCGTCTCCTTCCTCCCCGAGCCTGAGCTCAGCATATTTTGAAGCTCACTGCAGTAGTGTTCTTGCTTCCTCCCTCCCTCCATTGTTCATCCATCCATTCTTCGATTCCTCCATCGATTTCTTTGATTTCTCCATCGATTCTTCAGTTGTAAAGGTTACCAATCTCATACTCTCATTTTCACCATTGTCTTATTTCATTTTGTTCACTATATATATATATGGTTCTTTATTGTGTTTTTTTTCATTTGTAAGCAATTTGAGCTCAAAATCACTTCAAGCTTGCATATTTACATGAAAGAAGGTTAAAGTAGCTAGTTGAACTTGCGGACCGTGTTCATCTCGGTGACCATGTTCTCTGCCGAGCGGTAATGGATGTCAAGGAGGAGCTTTGATTCTACGAGGGAGAGCGGCAACGGTCGTGGAAGACCGTGTTCCCTTCCTCGTAGAATCGGAGCTCTTCCTTGACCAAGTATGGTGTCGTCCGGTGGAGAAATGCTCGCCGAGATGATCACGTAAGCAAGTTCAACTAGTACGGATGGTTATTTATTCACATGTCCCAATATCATCGTAGTAGTCTGTCAATCACCGTACTTTTTATTTTAACTTTTTATGAAATGAAAAACTTAGAAAATAGTTCGAAAATTATAGAAAATACGTACTAGTTGAACTAGCGGACCGTGTTCATGTCGGCGAGCATGTTCTCTGCCAAATGGTAACGAACGTCAAGGAGGAGCTTTGATTCTACGAGGGAGAGCGACAACGGTCGTGGAAGACCATGTTCCCTTCCTCGTAGAATCGGAGCTCTTCCTTGACCAAGTACAGTGCCGTCCGGTGGAGAAATGCTCACCGAGATGATCACGTAAGCAAGTTCAACTAGTACGGATGGTTATTTATTCACACGTCCCGATATCGTCGCAGTAGTCTGTTATGTGTGTACACTCCCATTCTTCTGTTAATTTGCGAAAATATCATGTGAATTACTTACCTGCCGCAGTAAAAGACGAGAACACAATGACCATTAAAAATATCATTGTTTAGAGATCTAGATAATTTTATAGTTTCTTAATTTTATTTGTTTATAAAAGGAGAAATTTATAGTGTATTAAAAAATGAGTATAGAGAGTAGATGGCAACTGCTTCCGAGTCCTCGGCCTCTCATGGGTTTCCAAAGCGACTTAGGCCGGGCCTTCCTCTCATTCCATGCGGCAAGTGTCGTGATGAGATGAAGATTGTGATGGAGTACCGAGTGAAGAAGGAGGGTCCCAACAAGGATCGTATCTTCTACAAGTGTCCGGATCGCAATGTGAGTTATTTTATCATATTTAATGATTATGGTTAGTTTATACCTATTTTCATGATAGTTGTGATTAAAGTTCTAATTTTTTGTTTTAATTTCAGTGGGATGGCAGTGGACGATGTTCAGGCTTCTACTGGGAGGAAGAGTATGTTGAACTCGTGCAAAAATATCTTGCACAACAGGCAGATACGGCGGCTAATGAGGCAGTGATCCAGCCGAAGAAGCCCAAAGATGTTGCACAATCGGGGGATCTGTCTATTTTAGTTGAGATTGGTCGCGAAATCCTTGTGCTCCTGAAATGTATTTTAGCTTTAGTTCTTTTAGTGGTAGTTGGGATTGTCTACATTATAGCGATGCTTTCATAAATTTGTATCTTTTGTGGTGGCACGCATGTTGTATAAATAATTAATTATGATCTAGGTTTTAATATGATATTTATGTCATGTAATGCAGATGAGCCGTCATTGGATGTATAATGCTGATCGCCGCTCCCAAGAGTTCATTGACGGCGTGCATTCTTTGTTACGTGCGGCCGAGGCAAACAAACGAGACGGTTTCATGTGCTGTCCATGTGCCATATATAAGAATACGGTGGAATATCCTTGCTCAAGGACTCTTCATTCACACTTGTTCAAGTCGGGTTTCATGCCAAACTATATTTGTTGGACAAAGCACGGAGAAACTGGTGTTGTAATGGAAGAAGGTGAAGAAGAACAATGGGACGACAATGATATTATTCTTGATGGTGCGTGCTTCAATGATACTGCAATGGGAGAAGCTGAAGAAGAGGTAGCCACAGAAGATGAGCCGGCTGATGATCTTTCTCAGGTCATTCGTGACGCACAAAGAGAATGTGAAAGTGAAAAGGAGAAGCCTCGAGCGGATGCTAGAAGATCACAAGAAATTGTTGTACCCAACTTGTGATGCAGGGCAGAAAAAGTTGGGAACCACACTAGAATTGCTGCAATGGAAGGCAAAGAATGGTGTATCTGACAAGGGATTTGGAGAGTTACTAAAAATCCAAAAGAAGATGCTTCCGAAGTACAATGAATTGCCTGCCACTACCTACGAAGCAAAACAAGTTGTCTGTCCTATGGGGCTAGAAATAGAGAAGATACATGCATGTCCTAATGACTGCATCCTGTACCGTGGCAAAGAGTACGAGAAACTAGATGCATGCCCGGTATGCCATGCGTCACGGTATAAGATCAGGCGAGATGACCCTAGTGATGTTGAGGGCGAACATCTGCGTAAGAAAATACCTGCCAAGGTTATGTGGTATGCTCCTATAATACCACGCTTGAAACGTCTGTTCAGAAACAAAGAACATGCAAAATTGTTACGATGGCACAAAGAAGACCGTAAGGTAGACAATATGTTGAGACACCCTGCTGATAGGTCCCAGTGGAGAGCAATCGACAGAGAATTCCCGGAGTTTGCAAATGACACAAGAAACTTAAGGTTTGCTTTAAGTATAGATGGTATCAATCCTTTTGGAGAGCAGAACAGTAGTCATAGCACTTGGCCTGTTACTCTAAGTATCTACAACATTCCTCCTTGGTTATGCATGAAGCAGAAGTTCATTATGATGCATGTGCTCATCCAAGGCCCGAAGCAACCTGGCAATGACATCGATGTGTACCTGAGACCACTTATTGACAAACTTCTCATTTTGTGGAATAAAGAAGGTGTACATGTGTGGGATGAGTACAAACAGGAACACTTTGATCTGCGAGCATTGTTGTTCGTAACAATCAATGATTGGCCTGCTCTAAGTAATCTTTCAGGACAGTCAAACAAGGGATATAATGCATGCACACACTGCTTCGGTGATATTAGAGGTGTATTCTTGAAAAAATGTCGAAAGGTCGTGTACCTTGGCCATCGTCGATTTCTTCCTACAAATCACCCCGTAAGAAAGAAAGGCAAGCATTTTAAAGGGAAGGCAGACCACCTGACCAAGCCTCGCAACCGAACCGGTGAGGATGTACTCGATATGGTCAATGATGTGAAAGTCGTCTTTGGAAAAGGACATGGAAGCCAACCTATTCCGAAAGACGCTAACGGTCACGCACCCATGTGGAAGAAGTCCATATTTTGGGACCTACCCTATTGGCAAGTCCTAGAGGTCCGTAGCTCGATCGACATGATGCACCTGACGAAGAATCTTTGTGTGAACCTGCTAGGCTTTATGGGTGTGTATGGGAAGCCTAAGGACACATTTGAAGCACGACATGACCTGCATTGTTTGAGAGAAAGAGACAACCTGCATCCAGAGAAGACAGATGATGGACGCCCTTACTTACGTCCTGCTAGCTACACTCTAAGCAAAGAGGAGAAGGAAATCATGTTTGAATGCTTAAACAACATCAAGGTACCATCTGGATTCTCCTCGAATATAATGGGTATTATAAATGTACTAGAGAAGAAATTCTGTAACTTAAAGTCCCATGACTGTCATGTTCTCATGACGCAATTACTTCCAGTTGCATTAAGAGGAATTCTACCTCCAAATATACGTCTAGCCACCGTGAAGCTATGTGCATTCCTCAATGCAATTTCTCAGAAGGCAATTGATCCAACTGATCTAGCTAAACTATAGAATGATGTGGTTCAATGTCTCGTCAGCTTTGAGTTGGTGTTCCCTCCTTCCTTCTTTGATATTATGACACACCTCCTAGTTCACCTAGTCAAGGAGATTTTCACTCTCGGTCCTGTGTTCCTACACAACATGTTCCCCTTAGAGAGATTCATGGGAGTCCTAAAGAAATATATTCACAACCGTGCTCGCCCAGAAGGAAGCATCGCCAAGGGCTATGGAACAGAAGAGGTCATTGAGTTCTGTGTTGACTTTATTCCCAACCTTGACTCGATTGGTGTTCTTGAATCAAGACATGAGGGGAGACTAAGTGGAAAGGGGACACTAGGGAGGAAAACATATATTGGTATGGATGATAATTATTTCAATAAAGCGCACTACACAGTTCTACAGAACTCCTCTTTGGTAGATCCGTATATTGAGACACACAAGGATCTCTTACGATCCGAGTTTCCAGGGAAGACTGAAGCTTGGATTACGCATAAGCACATGGAAACTTTCGGCGGTTGGTTGCAAAAAAAATGTCAAGGTGATGAGAGCATCCATGAGCAACTGTATTTATTGGCTATGCAATCATCATGGCATATCGTCACATACAAAGGGTATGAGATAAATGGGAACATATTCTACACAGTAGCCCAAGATAAAAGGAGTACCAACCAAAACAGTGGTGTCCGCATAGATGCCACAGACCCGAATGGGAATAAGCAGACATATTATGGACGCATAGATGAAATATGGGAACTAGAATATGCACCTACTTTGAAGATCCCATTGTTCAAGTGCCAATGGGTTAAGGTGACTGGAGGCGGGGTAACAGTAGACAACGAGTATGGAATGACAACAGTAGACCTTAGTAATATTGGGTACAAAGACGAACCATTCGTCCTTGCCAAGGATGTGAATCATGTGTTCTATGTCAATGATATGTCTACCAAACCAAAAAGAGGGAAAAACGATAATGACTCAACCAAAGAGCCAAAGCGCCATATAGTTCTTTTAGGGAAAAGAGTCATCGTGGGAATTGAGGACAAGTCGGACATGTCAGAAGAATATGAAAAGGATGACCGAATTCCGCCCTTCAAAGTGAACAAAGACCCTAGCATCTTGGTAAATGATGAGGACACTCCATGGTTATAAAGCGATCATAACCAAGGGACATACGTAAAGAAGAAGTTCACTGCTGTGCCCACTTGATGATATAGTGATTTAATATAGTGTGTGTTTGAGATATTATGTAATAATTGTGAATTCAGATGTTTATTATGTCATGTTTCAAATTAAATCAATGTTTGATTTGGTGGGATTTCTCTCTCAAAAAGGTAAATTAGGATACTGAGTGATGAAAAATTAAAATATTAACGTTAAAATGATGTGAAAACAAATTTCCTGTCCAAAACCAATAGTTTTAATAATTTTAATTAAACACTACATTTTTGCATTAACGAAATAATAAATATTAGTTACATTATGTTTTATAATTCTAACAAAAAATAAAAAAAGTTAGGTTATAGATTTTTCCTATGTGCAATAAACAAAAAGAAAATTCATATTTTTAACAAAATAATTTTATACCTTTTATTTAATTTACTATGTATTTAACAAAAACTATTGCATTTCTATTGTATTTAACAAGACTATTGCTTAAAACAGGCGGGAAACGAAACTGCAGGCCACCTTTACTCCCGGGTGGGAAGCCCACCTGGGAGTAAAGGTGGGCTGCAGTTTCGTGGCCTGCCAAAAAACCCTTTACTCCCGGTGCGTGTTACCAACCGGGAGTAAAGGTATACCTTTACTCCCGGTTGGTAACACGCACCGGACCTTTACTCCCGGTTGGTAACACGCACCGGGAGTAAAGGTACCTTTACTCCCGGTTGGTAATATGCACCGGGAGTAAAGGGTTTTTACTCCTGGTTGGTGGCTGGCACCGGGAGTAATTCTCTCTAACATATAACCTCTAGCGCCTGGCGCAGATCGATCCGCTCGTCTTCTTCCTCGTCGAACACCGCCGCCCTCTTCTTCCTCGCGCCGCATCCGTTCGCCTTCCGTGACACCGGCGCCGCCCTCTTCTTCCTCGTGCGGCCTCCACCGCGCGCGCCCGTGCCCCTCCTCCGCGCGCGCTCGTGGCCCTCCACCACGCCCTCCTCCGTGCCCGAGGCCCTCCACCGCGCCCGTGGCCCTCCACCGCGCCCGAGGCCTCCACTGCCAAGCTCGAGGTGATATGTTCGTCGATCTCTTTGTACATTCTCAGACGGTGGCCGGAAACTGAACATCGTTTCATAAATCTAGAACACTGCCTTTGCTCAATAGAAGAATTTTTTCTATCTTCATAGATCAATGTTTGTTAACGAAATTTTATCCAAATATATTCATGTAGGGTCTTTTTTTTGAAGGATTTGTTGTAGGATATATAATGGTAAAATAGGAACTCAATTTGGATACCCAGTTTGTAAACTAAGCGTTTTTTAGTTTATAAAAAATATCACATGTGATGATGTAAGCAGTTTTGGTTGGACTTGCATGCATGGCTACAGACAAATGAAGGAAAACTTCAACGTTTCTTCATTTGTGAACTTTGAATATACATATATAATATATTAATGTTGCTAAAGTAATATGAGCATTACATATTTTTTCCGGGAAGACTATCTTCAAACTTTATATCATAGCATCAGAGATCGCCTGTAGAAGAAGAAAATAAATTCTTATCATTTCGGAAATAGTAATGGTTATATTAGCAATAAGATACATATACTTACATTTCATAATGACTTATACTTACATTATCAACATAGAATTTTCTCATATGATGAATGACTACATGGTTCACATGGTACATAGGATCACAACATCACACACCGACACCGCCCCGGCCCGCCTCACGTCGTCGTCGTCGTCAGCACGCCGGCCCACCTCACGTCGTCGTCGTCAGCACACCGGCCACCGCGCCGACACGTATATATACGTCATTTGTATTCATATGCATGTATATATAGATCGCGGAGCACCGCCGCCCTCGTTCGCCCATGCGTTTCTATGTATACGGCGGAGCACCGCCACCCTCGTTCACCCATGTGTACAGACATATATACGGCGGAGTGGAGCACCGCCACTCTTGTCACACCGCCCTTTCTCGTGGCCTAGTTGATCAACATTCATATTATCGTTATCGTTAATGCTAAACAATCACACCAGGGCGAACCGCGCTGTTGATGTCACCGACGTGGTTCGCCCTAGTCAACCAAGCAATTTGCCCTCGGCCATTTATGTATAGCCCTAATTCGCCCTAGTACCGACGTAGTTCGCCCTAGTGTGGCGAATTGCGTCCGTGACCGAGGGGCAAGATTTAATAATGCATATTGTTCGTAGATTTTACGCATGTAAGCAAAGATTTGACGTACTATATATTGGTTTTGTTTTTTGAAGCTAGATGGCCGACCCGAGAAACATGGATGAGGAGGAGTTGATGATGAATTTGATCAACACTGACACTCAAGTTGCCAGCGATGATGGTGCTAAAAATAACGTGCAAGAGGATGCAGATGATGGGAGTCAGTACTTAGCTCTTGAACAAAATGAGCAACAACATATTGGCCAAGTATATATTTTTTATTATTAGCTATATATATTATCATATGTCTTATGTGTGCTCATGACATTAAAAATAATGTTTATGTTTTGTAGCCCTCTGGATCGACATCAACAACTACAACGAAGAGTAAAAATGTTTGAGGTCCCAAAAAGCCATTGGAGGGCCACTTCATCATCTCGGAGTTCAATGTGGATACAGGAGAACCAGGGGGGCCGAATAAAATGAAATTTGTGCACCACTGTGGTTACCTTATATGGGACCGGCTCCCGATTAGTACCCGTGAATGGAAGAAGAAGACCAATGCTCCTCATATCAGTTTTGTCTCCGATCATGACAAGGCGTTAATTTGGAAAGATGTCTTGGTACATTTCACGCTCCAAACAGATGGTTATGATGATATAATAGATGGTGATGAATTGAAGGAGTGAGTTAGGGATTGGGCAATGAAGAAGATGGCCACCCAGTTTCAGACTTGGAAGAAACACCTATACACGACGTATGTGAAGAAGAACATAGCACCAAATTTTACTGTCCCAGACCCGATCTCAAAGCAGAGGCCCTATTGGGATGAGTTTGTACAGTACAAGACTTCAGAAGAGAGTGTGAGTCGGGTGATAAAGAACCAACGTAATGCCCAACAGAAGACATACCACCATACCTTGGGATCAGGTGGCTACCCGACTGCCATTAAGAAGTGGAACAAAATGGAAGCAGACCTTCTTGCCAAGGGTATCAGACCAGAATCACTCGAGTGGGGAGAACGTGCAAAGAATTGGTTTTTCGGTCATGGGGGAACACTAGACCAGGAGACAGGGAAGTGCGTTTATGGCGCAAGACTGCAAGAAGCAGCAGAAAGATTGTTTTATGCTCAGAGAGCTACTGCTAGTGGTGCGTTTAGGCCCAACAGAGAGAAGGATGAGCTGACATACGCCATCGGGACTATTGAACATGGTGGCTGAACTAGAGGCAAAGGAAGTGTCTCGTGGGAGCATGGATTCCCTCAGGACAGACCTTCCTATAGAAGTCGCCAGAGAAAGAAGGAAGAAGAGGCACAGCGGCTCCAGAGGTTGGAGGAAGCAGTGCGTGAAGCACAGGAGCGGGAAAAAAACCTTGAAGCGAGAATGCAGGAGGAAATCAGAAGGCAAGTGCAAATAGCAGTGAGTGCAAGCAAGTAGGCATCAGAGCCAGGAATCAACATTAGCCAATCTGTTCAGTTGAAAAGCAGCTGTGCTTCCACGAAGATACCAAATCAAGGGGACACAGGACTGCGCTTCCCTGTGGATGACGTCACTGAACCTTGTACAACGTGTGAGCTACACATTCCGAAGGAGAATTCCACAATCAAGGTGGCTATCGATCTTGTTAATCCTATCAACCAAACCAAGACACCAAGGATTCATGGGAATATAATCCAAGAAGGATATGCTACCATCTCGGTAGATAAAGCTGAAAAAGGTTTTAGTGATTTGCCTCTTGACATTCCTGGAGGTGATGGTGAGAAGACTCTAGGAGAAGCGGAGAAGACATTCATTCTATGGCGCAAGCACTACATCATCATTCCAGGGATGTCGGCTCCACCTCCTCTTGAACTACCTCACCATAGGTACATGTGGATGAAAACACTACATCATTAATTTGTATTGGCTTAAATAATTAACAATCTGCTCATAATAATATGTCATTCCTTTTTTTGTAGCAGATCCTCCCCCAACCTAAATCCAATTGTTCAATCGCCAGATCATCAAAGTGCTCTATACGATGACATTGTGTTGGAAGACGAGGCTGCATCCACACCATCTCCAAGGAGGTCTCCAACGCCGCAGCCGCCACCTCCAAGGAGGTCTCCAACGCCGCTGCCAACACCTCCCCCACCCCCGCCTACCAAGAAGCCTAGCAAGAGGCCAGCCCCTCAAACAAAGAACCAGTCCTCGCCTGCAACGAAAGCCACCGTGAAACCAAGGGCTATTCCCAAAATAATATCTGAAGAGAAGGAAGAAGGAACTGATGCATATAAAAAAGACATGTCTAGATTCTATGACAAACTTAAAATGAATCAAGAAGCAAGGAGAAACCCGGAGAAACCGTACTTCTTCGAAGCTCCAGATATTCTAAGAAAAAAGGTGACTTCTTACCAGCAACAACAGTGGGAATCTCGTAAGCCGTCCAAATCAACGTTATCGGACTATGACCGCACTCTCACCAAGTCAATTGAGGCAGCACAGAAAAAGAAGCGGGCAGGGAAAGGAGTTGCCCAACTCGGACAACAAGCGCACCAATCAATCCCCCCGCTAGTTGTTGGTAATGAATATGGTTCGAATTTAGGATTAATGCATCAGGCAAACATACCTCCGGATGTTGATTTGGATCACCTTGGTGAATTTCTTGATGAGACTGGTCTCGACCTTTACCAGATGTTTGGTGATGGAAACATTGAGAGTGCGGCGGAGGTTGATATTTGGAAGAAAAAAATTGTACTAGGCCATAGTCTATACAACCCTCAAGCCTTATCTGATCTGGGGATGCAAATGTATCTGCTAAACAAGTGGTACATGCAGGCGTCTACCAGTGGAGACTTCTGCGTTGGTGTCAGAATTAGAGACGAACATTGGTTCCGTGGTGATGATGTTATGTATGTTGACTTTGCAGAATTTCATCAACTATGCCACCTGACCTCTCTGGACAAAGTTATCATTAGCTGCTATTGCTTATAAGTAATAATTCTTTCAATCTATTATTAAACTCATCATATGTGTGTATATGCATATAAATTATCCTAACAAGTACTATATATATGCAGATTTACAATGACAGAGCTCAAAAAGGAAGGCTGCAATGAAATTGGTTTTGTTGATCCCCATATAGTATTCAAAGACCCAATTACTCCAAAGACTAATTGGAAGTCTGAGTCAGAGAGTAACCTCATGAACATCTTAGTGAACCAACGCCACAAGAAGGATATACTCTTTCCCTATAACTTCAAGTGAGTGTTAATCATGTCGATCATATCCTTAATGGCTCATATGTTGATTCTAGTTAATTAATGAGTGTTATGCGTTATATCCTATAAACACATGCAGCAATCACTGGATATTGATGGACATCGATCTGGTGAAAAGTCACTTGATAATCTATGACTCAATGAGAAAACCACAACAAGACTACCAAGATATGATAGATATTATCCAGAGTTAATTTCAGGATCTCTAGCAACTATATATACACACAAACATGATGATTAACTATATCTGATGACTTAGCAAATTTTTTATTAGGCAGTGTTTGGAAAACCTTTATTGAGAAGCAACACATGGAAAAATGCAAAGCGCCACTGAATGTAATCCCTTTGAAAGTAAGTCCCCTGAATCGCATCATCTTTATTAATTAAACATATAGCTTTCACCGGATCACCAGATTGGATGACAAATCTTTTTCTCGTAAAGTGGTGTCTGAGGTAGGAACAGGGGAACAACTACTGTGGTTACTATGTTTGCAAGTTTATCAAGATGCTCTTCCAAAGAACTCCTACAGAGAGACTCAAAGTACGTTAAAAATACACTATATATTCATTTAATTATTATTATTGATTGTGTTACTATGTCTTTATATATATATATATATGTACATATATTAATTTATTTTCTTTTAATTCAAACCTGTAGACTCGATGGTTGGAGGAAAAGATCATACGGCAAGACCAAATCAAAGCAATTCAAGAGTCTATAGCCGGATTTTTTAATGAGTAGGTCATCGATTCCAAGGGCGAGTTCTACTTCGACCCAACACTGCCATTGAAGCCAAGCTAGAGGATGAGAGGAAACTTGTTATGTCACAACAACTGTAATACAATCTTTTGTAATATATGCACATGAAATAATATAATGTAAAATACACATATGCATGCATGCATGTAAATATATATATGATGCATGCATGCATATATATATATATATATATATATATTTCTATGCTTGAATTGTGTGATTTAATACGTTCATTGTGCTTGAACCGAAACATACTATATGCGCGTATAAATGTATAATTAGCAGCATACAATACGACTTCGAAAACCTATTTTGAAAAGAAAACAAAAAAATGAAAAGAAAAGAAAAAAGAAAAAAACCTTTAGTCCCGGTTCGTATTACCCACCGGGACTAAAGGTGCCGGCCATCGTGGCATGTCAGGAGGCACCTTTAGTCCCAGTTGGTGTTACCCACCGGGACTAAAGGTCCTCTTTTAGTCCTGGTTCCTGACCTGGGACTAAAGGACCCCCCTTTTGTCCCGGATGCTTGCTCCCGGGTGGGGAACCGGGACTAGAGGGGGTTCCCCACCGGGAGTAAAGCTCGGTTCTCTACCAGTAAACTACAGACGAAATATAATGGAAAGATTACAATACCGGTGGATAGCGACGAAAGACACTACTAACTACGGGTACATTATCCCAAGGCAACTAATCTACTTTGGATCACGCATCTTCATCTTTGGGCTCGGTGGATTCTTCTACCGCCCTGGCTATGGATCTGCCTCCTCTCTTGGCAATGGCTGAGTGAGATGAATCAAGGGTTCTACTTCTGACACTTCCGAGGGTGGAGGTGTTGGCAGTACTGCAACATCGGTTCTTCTTCTTTCTGGCAGGTGGACAAGGATCCCCTCCATGATCAAGGGATCCTACCGTTCAGTAGCCAGCGTCCTCCGCTTGGCCCTGGTGATAAGGTAGGCCTCTCCCAACTGATGGGCATATCAATCTTCAGCCTCCTTCAGAGCTTTCGACATGGCAGTCTCTCGACTCTCAGCGGCGCCGCACTAGCATGCGCTTCAGCAAGCTGCACCTGGAGCATCCTAGAGAAGATCTCGGCTTCCTCGGCTCACCGAAGGCACTTCCTCAGCTCCGAGGCTTGGCGGTCATACTGCTCATCTAGAGCAAGCAGGTACATGGTCAAGTGCACCATGGTAGGACTATCTTCTTGCGCATCCCGCCCTTGCAAAGTCTCCATGTGAGCCCTCCATGCCCGTTGATTCTTTTCCAAAGGTGGAAAGAACCTCATGGGGGTACGGGCAATGGGCTCTTCATAGATCTGGCAAAGGTACCACAAGGCTTTGCGAGCCACAACCTAGTAGGTGTCGACGAAGCGAAACCCGGTTGCGGTCACATTCCAGGCTTTAGTGATGTCGGGGAACTCTTCACTCTTCCAATGTAGACGGTAACTTCACACCGCTCAGTGCCATGCTTTTCATACTCATGACCCTCATACTCGGGACGATCTTTGACTCTGAGCTTTTATAGGGTGGCATACAGGATCTTGGGAAAACCCTCAGTGTTTAGGCAGTAACTACTAACCCAGGCTCCTGCCATCGCTGGCGGTGGTTGCAAGGAAGGACTGAGCAAAAAGCTGGCTCAAAAGGAAAAGCTAGGTGAGCTAAAGCGCACCAGATGGTGGTACCAACAGCTAAGCCAGACCCTGCTTATAAAGGTAGAGCGGTCAGTGTTCCTGGTGCGGTCCACCAAGGTTCCAGCATGAGATAACTATATATGAATCGATCGAATTTTTCGCGCGTTCGAGGCGAGCGATGTCCGATGCCATTAATGACTAATATGGCTGCAAGACAAGGTTCCAAAAAGAGCCCAGAAAAGAGCACGGGGAGACACGGGTCACGACAGGCGTGAACCACAGGCGACACGAAGCAGAAAGCCATAATTTAGCATTAACTCCAGAACAGGAATGAGTCAGGCGTGCACCATATGACACGCGTGACACCTATGGATGGCGTATCTATAAGCAATACGGGCACTACAATGCACAAACGGGATATGCATGAATGCACGTCCTATACGTCCTTCTACTGTTGCCAACATATAGGGCAACCATTCTTAGATTTTTGGCACACCGATCTCTCCCTATAGCTAGTCGATACTATCGGACTATGCTCGGGGTCAGTATACCTGTAGACAGCGGCGGATCCAGGAAATATTTTAGGGGGGACTGAACAACACTGCTGCTCGATCTTAAGTCTCAGCCCCCCTACACTATAGAACTTTGCCTAAAAATTCATAAGGGCTCTACAGTAATTTGCACTGCTTCGGTTTGGGTAGGGGGGCTTGAGCCCCCCCCCCCCCCGCCCCACCGCTAGATCCACCCCTGCCTGTAGAGAACTTGATTAAGCCTAAGTAAGTCAGTAGAGTGCCATCTATCCTGGATACATAACCATAGTAATAGGACTACTTATATAACTTCGCATGCAACGTCCTAACTTTTTGAAAAGAATTTATTGTCAAGTTTTAGTTTAGAAATAGGTTTCGAAGCTTTATTTCCTCATTTATGCCGATGGTGCTGCTGGTAGTGTAGGGCACACGAGCGGTGCAAGGAAGGCAGCAGATCTTTGGCCGTAGTCCGCAGCGATCGCCCTGATGTTTGCCATGATGAGGTGGACACGGAGGTGCTAAGGGATGATGGGACACTGCACGGCTGGGAAGTTCAACCTGCACTGGCTAGGGCGCCATATTAATGGCGACCAACCCCAACCACCGACCACCTCGGGAGCAACGTGAACGCAACCTAAGCCATTTCTTAGATGCATGGATGCATGTGTAAGTACAAATGTTCCTGCATGGTTGGTGAATTGTTTTTATTTGATGGTAAGGAGGAGATGCATTAAATGTGTCCACATGTCTGACTTGTTTTTATGTGATGGTAGCATGCAGGGGAGGCATTAAATGTGTCCACATGCTTTTGACCCACCCTACGTAGGTGAAGATGTCTAGTGCTTTCAAATTTACTAAGTGAATTTCTGGATAGCTTAGGGAGGCACTCGCTATCTTGTTTTATATACTTTGCACGTTCAGTCTAGTGCACTCCTCATATAAATTCTCCAGGGACCATCATTTATTGCTTCATCTTTAACGTGTTTTTAGTGGACTATAAAACTTTAATCGTGGACAATTTTGAGTGTTAACACTTAAGTACTCTCTTCGTCCTAAAATAAATATAATTCTCAGATAATTTTAAATTTAATCAATGAGGTAGAGGGTGTGGTTTTAAAGACGCGGCCAGAGATAGCATGATGTGAACCTCAGGAATTGCCTTCTACTTTGTCAGGACCATACAAAATCTTACAAACATGGTTTACGCTTCCAAGGCGTTGAAAAAGTTAGTTCAAATTTGGTCACCTCCATTCTTTTTAGGTTCATACTTTGCTACTTGCGGTCCGGGAGGAGCTGTGCCACCAGTGCTCAGCTTCTCGCGCATTAATGGTGTCGTTGTGGTGCCATGGCTGCATAGGATGATGGGACAACGCTGCAGATGGGCAGTGCGGTGTGTAGCGGGGGGTGGATCCTCGGCATGCATGGCTGGTGGCTCGTAGCGTGATGGTCGGCACGCATGCGAGTACGAACCGTGTGCATGCTGATGAGGCCTTTGCTTGTGCCTGCGTGCTAACTTTGTATGGTGCATGCAAATGGACGGCGGCTAGTTAGCGTGGTTAAAGGTAACAAGGTGCTGCTGGTGCGTGCGTGGTAAATATGGTGGTTGTCTGCGTGCGTGTTTGCTTTGCTCTATTTGCTGCGCATATACGGCTGTGCTGCTCGTGCTGATGCCATGCATGGAGAAGGGAGAGGGAGGAAAGGTGGGAGGTGGGACCCGCTGTCGTGGCGGCGTGCGAGCTGCCACGCCGACTTAGTTGAGGTACAATTACACAAAGAATACATGGCACAGACCGGCGTACATACGAGCTCTACAATCGGTTCCGGACGTATATAGGCGCACGCATATGACGGCACCTGTTAGCTTTCTCTCGCACGTCGAGCACGCCTACATGCATGCATTGCATGTATGTGACAAAAGCACATGTATCTCCGTATATGTATTTTCTTTTTTTAATGCTCGGTGATACACACAAATACACGTGTACACGTGGATTTTAATTTGACAAAAATCCATCAAACAGAAGGGAACGAAAAAAAATGTTTTTCATCCTCAGATCCAGCGAAAGGGAAAACGAAAAAAAGTACACCATTCGAAGGACCAGGAGAAGGAACCCATGTAAGAACCGCATCAGGTGGCAACGATGAGCACAGAAAAAGCACCACCTGCCACCAATCAGAAACAGAGGGGAAGAACACACAAAAACACAGAGGCAACACGGAAATTAGCAAAGCTCATATCCGTTAACCAAAAACCCAAACAACACCAATGGCAAAAGAAAACCCACACTGTTTAAAAAAAAGAAAAACCCACACAAAAACAAAACATAGAGCTAGCCCCACGTCAGAAGATAAACTCTAAAAGCTTGGAGGACATAGAAAAAAAATTCGGAGGACACAGGCAAAAAAAAAAGAACCGAGGAAAAGACAACGCCGTCCAAGAGGATACAGAAGCTTGGAAATGTATCACCCTATCGGAGTGGAGGAAGAAAAACCAAGGCACCGTCTGCATATCTCGTCCGCTGGGCTACGCTACTTACGACTGTAGCTATGGCTGCGGTAAGCACAGCAGGTGGAAAGTGCATCGTCGTCCTCTCCGGCTCAGAGGGAAACAGAAAGCAGAAATAAAAACACCCAGTACGTGCAACATAGGACGTCGATGGCAGAAATAAACGGTGTATATATGGATACTGGGTTTTGGTTGGATGGATAAGCTGAACAAGGATATCCACAATAACGAACATTATGAGTATAAGGACATCGATGGAAATTGCAGCATAAAGGGTCAATATCACGAACATGCATAATTACATAGAAGGGACAAAAGGTTGGCACACTGTGTGTGTTGTGCTAGTATAGATATTTAGCATGAAGGGCCAATATCATGTACATGCATAGTCAAGCAGAAGGGACAACAACTTTGGCATGAGCATGTTGTTGTGCTAGCATATATACTCTTCCGAACAAAGAAGATAAAAGGGCATGCTGCAATGGTACTTGCTAGATTCTTTGAGTGTGCTATCACAGTGTTGATGAAAGCAATCCATCGATGCTGTGAGAAGCAAAAAACTCTGCTATTTTTTAGATTAATTTATACCTAAAAATACCTAATTATCTAAGGGTATGTGCTAAGTAGCATTTGCATTGTTGAACCTGTTGCATCAGAAGGGATGTGTGTATGAAATGTCACCATCAGACTCTCTCACCACATAGTAACGCATGAGAGAGTGATTTAACAAAAGGGGCCAATAGTTGTTACTATGTAGTTAGAGTGATCAATAGTTGCTAGTTCCTATGAAGCATGCTTGCTATCTGGCTGCAAGCATATGTTTGAGACCACCGGCAGCATGCGTGGAGAATCTAGGCTGTAGCACAATACCAGATTTTTCTATCCTTGTGCTTTCTCCATGTGTAGAGCAAGTATATAATAAAAGGTTCAGCCAACAACATGCATGTTACGAAACCTGTTCTCCCTTCAGTCCAATCATGAGAAGACAAAAACTCAGTGAAAAATAGGAACGAGCTGATCTGAGCCATAAAAACAATATCAGACGGGGCTAACAAAGCAGGCTATCATGGCCATGCTCAGAGGCCGCAGAGATGCGCGCGGCCTCATACTCTTAATGGTGGTGGAAGCTGGAACAAGAAGAGGGATTATGGCAAGAAATTGTTAAAGCTAAATATCTGCAAAATAAGACCATCTTCTTTGTCTCTCATAAGAATACCGATTCTGCTATCTGGGCTGACCTGCTCAAGGTCAAGGATTTGTATCTTCAGGGCAGAACCATTAGAATGAACAATGGGCAAAAAACCAGATTCTAGTCAGATCCATGGTTGTACGATAAATCCATTCAAAACATTGCTCCTGTTCTTTTCATTTTGAGTGAACAAAAGGATGTTTCTGTAGCTGATGTGAAAAGTGGGAGGGTCCTTTCATCATTTAGAAGATGGCTCACTAGTGAATTGCAAACATGTTGGGATATGATTTTGTCTTATGTTTATAATGTTGAACTTTCGTAGTCAAATGATATCATCTTGTGAAAACTTGGAAAGAATTATAAATTCTCTGTTAAATCATTATATAATGCTCTTACAAGTAGTGATGCTGGCCCTTCTCACAAAAGGTGATCTGGAAGGGTAAAGCCCCTCCAAAGATTATAATCTTCATTTGGCTCATGACTAATAATGCTGTTTTGACTAAAGACAATCGTATTAAAAGAGAATGGTCAGGCAACCCAACTTGTCAGTTTTGTGACCATGACGAATCTGTTGATCATCTTTTCTTTACTTGCCCGATTGCAAAAGTTGTTTGGGTGATTATTGCCAAGATCATTGGGGCTAGCGATGTTCCCACTTCACTAGCCCGGTGCTGGAGGTGGTGTGACCATTGGCTGCCTGATGGGAAGAAGTTCCATTTTTGGGGCGTTTCTGCAATCTGTTGGGCAATATGGAAGGCTAGGAACAAAGCTTGTTTCGAAGGGGTGGTTATTAAAAATCCCATTGAGATCATATGTCATGCAGGGGCGCTAATGCGGTTTTGGACAGGGTTGTATGCTGAAGTTGATAGAGAGATGCTGATCAACGGAGTCAACACTATGCTCCAGGTGGCTGCAAGGCTTCTGCTCCCGAAGCACACAGCTAGTGCCGGACAGAAGCGTTTGAAGCTTGATGATGATGAAGAAGATGGAAATATGTGAAGCTGATAGGAATGGGTTACAAGACTTTGATCCCTTATGCCTGCTTTTGTTGCCTGTAATGTTGGCGGCCATCTTTGGGTCCTGCCGTTGAAAATTGGGATGTTGCTCTTGTTCTGTTCTTGGTTTCCTCAAACTGCTCTGTCTATTAAATGTTGCTAGCTAGCAGCCTCTGAGACAGAGGGTCAGGTTAGCTAATGTGGTTAAGTCTAGCTTTTCTCTTTCTCATGTCTTCTAAACAAACTTCATGAATTTCCGTTTTTCTTGAAATGGAAATGGAGAAGGTTCTTCGGGTGGAAAAACAACAACAACAACTTTACCCTATACTGTCAAATACAACTCAGAGTCCTAGCGTAACCAAACTCGTACGTAATATAAGACACATATTCTAACAAGCTCCACCTTGGTGAATATTTCGCCACTTGAAGCCGTCCATGCGCGAACCTCCATGTACACCTGACTTGAGTTGTTCCTTACGCCGCTCCACGAGAGCTGCCCGACGAGTCTCATTCTCATCACAGACCCGCCGCAAACAAGAGCCTGCTCTATTCCTGCAATTCCATACTCCTTGACTCCACCCGCAGTTGTGCACCCTTCTCTTTTATCACCATAATCTCCATCAAGTAAAATTAGATTCCTCTCCAGCTCTTAGACAAGCCTGACTCCCCGAAGCACGTCTGCTCCATGCTAGGCACCACACAAGCTAACTGAATCCAATAACATACTCGAACCGTTTGTACTTGTGACACTGAGAACCTCAAAACCTCTATCTGAGTCATATATAGAAATTGCCATGCTACATTAGCTCGCTCTTCCGTTTTCATTTCAAAGCTACGCCCGACGTTTTACAGCATAGCCTCCTGCAGCCTGACCAACCAGATTACTCCAGTTGCAAGTACAGACACTCGTCGTCCATGCTTTCTTCCAGTTTAGCCCTTGAAGCTTCTTCACGTCATTCGATCCGCACTTCAAAACTTGCACGTGCAATTTGAATCGATCCACACCCTTGCTGATTTGGAAGCACGCAAACTCCTTTACTGCAAGGGCGTGGATCGATTCAAATTGCACATGCAAGTTCTGAAGTGTGGATATCTGCATCCTGAGCTCGCGCCACGTGTCACCACGCCACAGAGATCGAGAAACCCCATCAGCCATCACGCTCCTACGTCGTCGCCGCTGATCCTGTCATCGCCTCTGCCCACGGTATGACTAGCCTGTCGCCGCCAGTCTCTCTGCCATGCACCAAGGTATGTTCGCCCTCCAAGCAAACTGTCCGCCAGCCATCCTGAACTGCTCGCATTGTGCCTCGCGAACTGTTCGGTCCTGATCCATCAATCACAGACAGATCACCAACGAGTTGCTCTTCACCTCGACCCTGTCAGTCTGCACCTGACTCCGTCGCTCTCGAGAACACCCGCTGAAAATATCACTGTCGAACTCCCATCAATCGCCATGTGCACCACGACCGAACACTGTCGACAGCCTCCGCTCGCCGCCAACGAGCACTGCAACACCGGTCCGAGGTTTGGTTTGCCGAACGGTACCTCTCCTCCATCGCCTGTTGCAAATTCCATCAGCATCCACAACGTCTTGTCGCGCCTGTAGCCCCGCTGTGCGCACAACCCTGCCACAACACCCTCGTTGTCTTCCACGCTGATCCGATCGACATATGCTGATCACCAGACCATCTACTATCACCATAGACTGTCTGCCCTGGTTCATCACCGAACCCCAACTGTTGTCGTCGAATAGTGAACAGCTCGACCTTACAAGCCAATTGAAACTGAACTAAAACCCCACATGAATCTTTTTTGGCCATGCATCACACACGCCTCCGCCACATACACGTGTACGTCAAAAAACACAATCTTCCTGCATGCAAAATCCTTTCCATACTGCATGCTACTTGCCTTGCTTAAGCACGTGCACCTGACACCCGGAACACACCCTGCCCCGCGTGAATCACGAACATGCCCAAAACAAAAGTGCACCACCGAACCAAAAACATCACGCCTATCCGGGGTTTACTAGCTCACGTTCAGGATTCCGCTTGTGCCCAATTCGAACACGTCAGGCACCCCAAAACGACTCCGACTCAATTTGAGTCCCTGCCGAATCCGCTGCCTCGATCCACGAGTTTCCTTCACAAGCCATGCCCTGATCATCACCAACCGCTTGTGCCCCTGCCTCCCACGGCAACTCCGGCCACATCGACCAACTTTTTTTTCCGACCAAAGAAGAATTATATTATATAATAGCTGGATACATCAACACATTACAACCACTGTAATCCAGAAATTGATTTTCATCTAAATTATACCCACACTGTGAATACCTCTATATCTCAAAACCAAACATGTATGACGCTTTGCAGTATGGATGACCGCACAGGCAAACACTTGGCAAAAAGCCTGAGAACAGATGCCCAACGAACGACGGCCAACATTCATGTAGGTGGAGTTGAGAAACTTCTTCTTTCTGGTGTCTTCCTTCTTCTTCTTTCTGCCACTGAAAAATGAGAAAGACCGATCTGAAACTTAATCCCCCTAGTCCTTCATCGTGATTAGATCTAACCGCGATAAAATGGAGAAGAGACTGGAGAAAATTATTCCATAGCGGCAACACCATGTCCGTCTTGATGTCGTCGTCCGGAAATAAAAATCTCCATGTCATACTGGTGAGGTTGCTAACGCTGTAGTTGTCGCCCTCATCTTCAACAGAGCCACAATGGAGAAAACGATTCCACCCTACCCTCTCGTAGTTGCCGGAGAGGTGGAGGAGATAAATCTCCAAAACAAAAAATCTTAGCATAGAGAGACCCTAACCCTAAGGACTCGATTTATAAAAAAAAAACTTATTAAAAACGATGAATCTCCACTCCCTCTAGCCTCCGACGATATGCCGGAGAGGGAAGAGAGGGGGATCAGCGGTGGTGGAGACAGGGGGCGCCGGCGGCGGCAGCGTTCCAAGCAGCAAGACACGAGATCTAACGAGTCCTTGGTCGGACTTGGGAGAGGTGTGCCACATCGACCAACGAGATCGATCTCATGGCCCAAGTGTCTTGCCGCACCAAGGCATCCGAGTACACCAATAGCTTGTCACATCGTAGCCTCTGTCGATGTTGCTGCTGACCTGCTGCGACCATACACGCAGCCACGTGCGCCGGCCACAACCATGCTCTACCTTGTGTCGTATCCACTTCGTATCACCATACGTTACATGACGCCTTGTAGATGCATAATCCTTGAACCTCTGACTGATCTTCCGCACAACCTCTAGATCCATCCGACCATCAGCCTGTTCGGCAGCCTGTATCTAGCTTATCAGCCAGCCAACAGTGTTACTGAAAAACACTCGGCAAACTCCGACACTTGGCAAATATAGAAAAAACATTTGATAAATTACGGCACTCGACAAACATCGCGCCACGTGTCTCTCCATAAAAAGAGAAAAATAAATAATAAATAAAAAATCCTTTGCCGAGTGTGTAATATGTAACATTTGGCAAACTCTTTTCTTTGACACTCGCAAACTCGGGCTCATAGGCCCACGCACGCGTCTCCCTTATCTCTTTCAGCCGCCGGCCGCAAGCCTCCCCGCGCTCCCTTCCCTCCTCTCCCCCGTGGCGCCTCTCCTCTGCGCCCCCCCCCCCCCCCCCCCCCGTGCCGCCTGGCCACCTGCGCCCAAGATGCCAGCGCCACCGCAGCACACACTACCGCCGCCGCCGCCCTCCCCCTACAAATCCCGAGTAGAATCCCGCCCCGGCACTGTAAATCTCGCTGCCGGTGCTCGAGAAGACAACCGGTGCTTGGTCGAGCAGACCCCCCGCCCCGGCCCCTCCTCCCCGCTGCTCCTTCTCCATGCCCCCACTCCGCGCTTCCACTTCGTGACTCGAGCAGGGGAGGAGCTCTGCCGTGCTTCTTGGCACGGTCGGAGGTGGGGTCCCAGGTGCAGTCGAGCCATGGGCGGAGCTCCTCCTCGGTGCGTGCGCGGCCATGGCAAGCAGCAGCAGCAGCAGCCGAGCGCAATGGCCATGGCAAGTAGCACGAGTAGCCAAGCGCAGGCAAAGGGCGCGGATGGGGCATGTGGCGTGGTGGCGGGGTCCTCTCCAGCGAACGCGCGGTGGTGGTTCTTCCCTGAGCCTTGCCGCCCATGGCCTTCTCCATCGTTGAAGTCCATGGTTCAGGTGTGGGGCTCGTGCTAGCTAGCTTGCTTGCGTGCGTGCGCCATGCCACCACCATGCGCCACACCTGTTCGATGGAATGTTTCAAAGGAGGTGAACATACCAGCTTTAGAAAGGGGTGAGTGTATTCAAGCCAAATCAGCTAACCAAACACACTCAAACTTAGCCAGATTTCAACAATCACTCCAACCAAACAAGTGACTACTAATATATTTTTTTGGTTCTCAACTAAATAAAGTTTGCTGTGCGAACTCATCGGTAAAGCCTCTAAATCTGACTACTAATGTAAGAAAAATATATTGTAATGTAAGAAATATACATGGATGGACCACTCAAATAATGTCATTATATTTGAATTTGAGGGAGCAATGTAATAAGAAGATTTTACTACAAAGTTAAAATACAATTTCCTTGTATGTTTTGTTACCCTGGTTGCTTTTAGGGTTAGATGATGTTATACATATAACTTCAAAGCTACATTTTAACTTTGCACATAATCGAAAGGAATTTAATATTTCCTAAATCTGGTATGTGAACACATCACCTGGTATTTGGTGCATTGGATGTTAGGTAAGATGCTATGAAAACAGTATCTTGAATATCTTGCATATATCAACCTGATCAATCATTTTGATATGTGATATTTGCAGAGCTAAGATGATATGGAACCCTGCTCTCCCCTTCCCTGACTATGCCTTGTGACTTTTTTGTTTTGTACTACTCTTGAGTGGCTGTGATGAATCAAGTTTCCATTAGAGAACTTCTGCACTTTAGCACCTTATGAGTTGGTACTTGGGATATTTTGTTCTGTTTGCTGCTTAACTAGGATGGCTTGTTCAGTATTATACTCTTGAGAGTTGAGACAGCTACCACAATGGGTCAAATATAGGTGTATAGATTTTGCAAGTTTTCAATAGAAAAACAGAATAAGTTTGTCCTAGAAAAGGAACTAGAATATGCTTAGTCAGTGTTGATTGGTTACTTTATACTTGGACTGATTGGTTAGTTGGTAATATTCGAGGCTCGATGCAGAATGTGGATCCATGCTGCGTCGTTTATGACAGGTTGAGTTTTATGAAATGGTTGATTACATTACTAATAGTTAGTCAGAGGTGGAAAAGAGTTTTTTCCCTGACTTGTAATAGGAACACACAAGCGACCAACAAAACATTTTTTTCACTCAGTCAGTATATGCTTGAAAGTTGTCTAGCAGCCATGCAATTAGCAACAATTTGAGGTTGAACTTGTCATTCTCATTCATCTATTTGTATCCTGTATTTGTGTTCCTTTACTGAATATTCAGAATTCCCTTGTTTTGTTTTACCTTGTTAGAGAATGTTTTGCTGAACTAGTGAATGTATATATGCTTCAAACAATTCAGATAAATTGCATGATTGTGAATTCATACATTGTACATAGCTAAATGATCTCCTTCACAATCAACAGTTGCGTGCCTGTGAATTTATCTTTTACATAAGGACTCGGTCTACCTAGATGTCATGCTGTTTGTTCAAGATATTATATTTGTACGTCATAGCTATGCGTGAATTTCAGGGTATTCAGAATGTCATGCTGTTTAATCAAGATATTATCTGGACGTCATAGCTACTTGTGATATTATTCAACATTTGGAGCTTGGAGCACCTGTGGGTTGTGGCCCAATTTAGGTTAAAACTTGAAAGTGCAAACCTGTGATAATAAGAAAGTCGTTGCAAATGCCAACCCCGCAAAATAGTCGTGTCAAAAATTTTGCGTTGATAATATGAGATTTTTACCGTAGCAAAGGTGAGTTTAGGACTTGGAAGGAGGGGTCCTGAAGATGGACAATTATTATCTATAACGGTATAACCTGTTATGTGGCTAAGTTGAGTTGAGTTTCAATCTTTGCCTGCATTTTCTCATGAATCAGATGTCATGTGTGAATGATTGCAACTGAAGCCTTATGTGTCACAATGCGCCATGGACCTTACAGCATCGACAACTTCATCTACTTGCAGATATGTTGTACTAAGAGTATTATGTATGGTAGCTATTAAACTGAAATATGCTAAGAAAAAAAAATTTCTTTGGAAAATAGGTTTGCCGAGTGTAATTCCCCAAAACACTCGGCAAATAATAATGGTATGCTGAGAAAAAAAATATTTTTTTCTTTGAAAAATAGGTTTGCCGAGTGTAATTCCTAAAAACACTCGGCAAACAATAATCCTTTGACGAGTGTATTTTAGAAAAAAAAAACACTTGGCAAACTACTTGCCGAGTGCGCGATAAAAAACACTCGGCAAATAGCTGTTTGCCGACACTGTAAATGCCGTGTGTTATTTGTTGAGTGTTACACTCGGCAAAGCCTTTGCCGAGTGTTTTTTGGTCTTTGCCGAGTGCTTGTAGCTCATGGCAAAGTCACTGTTTCCATGTCTAAAAAATACGAGGGTCATGCCGTCCATAGGATCTTAGCATGTATGGTGGCATGGCGCAACTCATTTATTTTTGAGCTATGATTGGCCACGACATGGCATAAAAGTGGCACATAAGCACATCTACAACGTTACAATGCAATATTAGTTTTTACCACACTAACTCTCGTCTATTTAAATTATTAACATCGTTTCATCTTTTTATGAAAATGGTACGCATAAAATGTGTTTTTCCTATGTCATGAGCGGATGAATAAAACATGCAAAGGTATTCCAAAGGCCGTGCTTATGCCAGCAAGTCACGAAGGCGTGCCAATGTGCCATGGACTTGTGTCGAAGCATGCCAAAACCGGACGTGCAGGATTATGGGAGCATATTTGACATTAAAAAAATTTGAACTTTCTTATCTGGCAGCAAATTGAATTTTTTTTTGGTAAATAGCACTACCGTTAATTTTCACCTGTAACAATGTTAAGTGGTTTGTAAAATGACGTAAGTGCCTTTGTTTGTAGTAGGCATTTGGAGCACGCACGGTGCTGCTACTTCTGCACGCATGCTGTTGCTGTTGCTGCTGCACAAGACTGATAGTGCTACCCAGACAGGGTCTAGCCGAAAAAGGTTTGTACCATCTATTAGCAACAGCAGCAGCAGCGTGTTTGTACAGGTCAGTCAATGCATGGCAATCAGCATTGACGGGGGAGACAAGAAATAGCAGAACTAAGCAGTGCTCTCCTAGTGTACCGTCATCTGGGCGCACCCTGGCCACACCCATAGGTTCTCATGCATGTCGTATATCACCAGTACGCAGTCGCTGAGCTCCTCGAGCGTATAGCCTGCATCCACCGGCACCGCCGTCGAATAGTACAGGGCCATCCTCGCCAGCAAGATCGCCGATGCCGCCACGGCGGATGGCAGGAACGCCACACACCTGTAGTCCAGCAACGCCATGTCGGCCAGGTGATGCGCCAGGGCCCTGACCACCTCCTCCTCCTGGCTGTGCCTCATGAAGTGCTCGACGAACGTGTAGGCCGTGGGTCCGCTTAGGCGGTAGCCGAGCACAGCAACCAGCTCGCGCTCCTGGTCGACAGCCTCGCTTTGGGTGCACCTAGCATATATGGCGACGTGGTCGGAGTTGATCTTCAGCACGGTGTTCCTGTCCTCGTACTTGGCCACCGCGAAGACGGTTGCGGCGTCGAGGAGGCAAATTTGACGCTCGTCGCAGTTGATCTTCTTGGCCTACAAGAACCGGTCGAAGAAGGAGACTGCACAGTGGAACGCTCCCGGGGCGAGGTCGTAGTGTGTGGAGAAGCGATGCATCTTGTCGATGAGGTCGGCACGGTCCATCATCATCATCTCCCCTCCCTGTCGATGGCTGAGGTAGTCTGGCGAGGGACGTTCCATGGCCTCTGTCTTCATTGTTCGGAACGTGGCGTCGATGTCGGCATCGTAGTCGTACTGTGGCGGCTGCTTCATCTTGGGCGACGTCTTGATGGTGACCACATCGGCCTCGGTGGCATCGTCGCCGTAGCTAAGCGGCGCTGCAAGCACCACCATTGCTGCTAGTGTCCTTGGGGAGCCATCAGAAGCATCCACTGGCATCGAAGCAAAGTCGACGGCTGGGATCCAAACGCTCTGAATACCGTGGAGAACGGCCTAGAAGTCGCTGTCCTCGTAGTCATAGTGATAGTTGTGTCGCCGAGACCGCGCAAGAAACTCCTGATGTGGCATCGGTAGGTCCACGGCAGCGGGGGCGCAAGGGCGCATGGCGGCGTGTATGTCCCGAAGCAACGCGTCGATGTCGGCGTCATCGTCCACGCCATAGTCGCACCAGCGCACCGCGGCAGGAGCGACCTCCGCATGCGTCATGGCCATCGTCGTCCTCTTCATCATGTCTACGCCAGCGAGGCTGGGAAGGATGAAAGGAGCTATGGTGCACATGGTGGAGATCGCAGGAAGCTAGCAAGCGGTCTTGGCAGAGAACTAGGCAGTGCCTGCAGCGACGATGACGGCGACACCACCTCGGCGTGGAGTAGCAACTCGCCCACCAGCGACATCTCCTCACTGGAGTCGGCCGTCAGCAGCGAGAGTGCACTGGCCTACTACTTCGACGGCGACGGCGTGCTTAGCTTCGACGAGTCCAAGGTCATGATGAATGCAGCAAGCAGCCTTATGCAGTAGCAGCAGCATGCGTGCAGAAGTAGCAGTAGCGTGCGTGCGTGCTCCAAACGCCTACTACAAACAAGGGCACTTACGTCATTTTGCAAGACACTTAACATCGTTACAGGTGAAAATAGATGGTAGTGCTATTTACAGAAGAAAATTTCAACTTGATGCCAGATAAGAAAGTCCACCACTGCATCAACGACGACAAAGGGGGTGAGCAACCCCAATCTTCAATCACGCTAGCCAGAATGTCACGGCTACGGCGATGCTAGTCCAAATGATGCCCGAGCCCTCTACCACGGAGGGGCGACGGGTCCGCGGCGAGCTCCGGGATCTCCTCGAGACCGTCGCGGTGTAGCAGGCTGAGAGTTCTGCCTCCCAACGACGCGGAGGAGCCTCGGACCTTCCCACGGTACTGCCTCGGTAGGACAGGGAGGCCTCAGCTCATCCCAAACCTGCTCGCGCATCGACAATCAACAGGGTCCCCTTACTGCACGACCGCCTCGGCAACCGACGCGAGGCACAGGGCGACCACGAGGTGGTCAGCAGGTGACGGTGACACGATAATGAGGGGCCCGCCCGGGGCTACCACACGTACCGAGGTGGCTGCTACGACAGCGGGGAAGACCGTAGTCCTTCCCCTGAGCCGCCTGGTCCTTGAGTCTTTAGCAGAGCCATCCGCGCTGCTCATTTTCTAGCCCGGTTCCGACAACCGACCAACCTCACGAAGTATAGCGGCGAGACCAATCCCAAACTTTGGCTGGCCGATTATCGCCTGGCTTGTCAGCTAGGTGGCATGGACGATGACCTGCTCATCATTCGCAACCTCCCGTTGTTCCTGTTAGACTCGGCGCGAGCCTGGCTTGAACATCTCCCTCCCTCGCAAATCCATGACTGGCGTGACTTGGTAAGGGTCTTCGTCAGGAACTTTCAGGGCACATACGCGTGCCCTGGGAACTCCTAGGACCTCAATGGCTGTCACTAGGGCTCGGACAAGTCTCTCTGAGACTTCATCCGGCGCTTCTCTAAGAAATGCACTGAGTTGCCAATCGTTGGCGACTCAGAGATCGTCCAGGCTTTCCTCTCTGGCACCGTCTGCCGAGACCTGGTCCGAGAATTGGGCTAGAACATACCAACCTCGGTGGCCGCACTCCTCGACATCGCCACCAACTTCGCCTCGGGCGAAGAGGCCGTTGGGGCCATCTTCCCCAACGACGACGCCAAGGGGAAGCAGAGGGACGAGGTCCCTGGGGCCTCGGCTCCCCACCTCCCCAAGAAAAAGAAAAAAGGTTGCCAGGGGAAGCAGGAAGCCCTCGAGGCTGGCCTAGTCGCGGCCACAGAGCGCAAAAATCCCTGAGGCCCCAGAGGCCCTTGGCTCTTTGACGACATGCTCAAGAAACCTTGCCCTTACCACCAGGGCCCGGTGAAGCATGCCCTCGAAGAGTGCACCATGCTCTAGCGTTACTACGCCAAGCTCGGGTTCCCCGACGATGATGCCAAGAAGAGGGGCGCCGACGATAAGGACGATGATAAGGACGACAGATTCCCCGAAGTGCACAACGCTTTCATGATCTTTGGCGGACCTTCAGCGTGCCTCACGGCACGACAGCGGAAGAGGGAGTGCCGGGAGGTGTTCTTAGTGAAGGTGGCCATTCCCCGGTACCTCAACTGGTCTCAGGAGGCAATCACCTTTGACTGGGATGACCATCCCGATTACGTCTCGAATCTCGGGCAGTACCCACTTGTCGTCGACCCCATTATCGGCAACACTCGGCTCACTAAGGTATTGATGGACAGGGGCAGCGGCCTCAACATCCTCTACGCCAACACCCTAGAGCTCCTGGAGCTCGACTAGTCGTAGCTCCAGGGTGGCACCGTGCCTTTCCACGGCATTGTGCTAGGGAAACGCACGCGGCCCCTCAGGCGCATCGACCTTCCCGTCTGCTTCGGTACTCCCTCCAACTACCGCAAGGAGGTCCTCACTTTCGAGGTAGTTGGGTTCAAGGGAACCTACCACGCCATCCTGGGACGGCCGTGCTACGCCAAGTTCATGGCGGTCCCCAACTACACGTACCTCAAGCTCAAGATGTCGGGCCCCAATGGCGTCATCACTATCGAGTCCACGTACGAGCATACATACGACTACGATGTCGAGTGCATCGAGTACGCCGAGGCTATTGTGGAGGCCAAGACCCTCATCATCAACCTCGACCAGCTCGGTAGCGAGGTGCCCGACTCCAAGCGTCACGCCGGGACTTTTGAGCCTGCGGAGGCCATCAAACTCGTCCCGGTCAACCCCACCTGCCCCGATGACCGGGCGCTGAGGATCAATGCCACCCTTGACATCAAATAGGAAGCCGTGCTCATCGACTTTCTTCGCGCGAATGCTAATATGTTCGCGTGGGGTCCCTCAGACATGCCGAGCATACCGAGGGAGGTCATCGAGCATGCCTTGGACATCCGGGCTAGCTCTAGGCCAGTGAAGCAGCGCCTACGCCGATTTGACAAGGAAAAGCGTAGAGCCATCGGCGAAGAGATACAGAAGCTCCTGGCGGCTGGATTCATCAAAGAAGTATCCCATCCGGAGTGGTTAGCTAATCCCGTATCAGTTAAGAAGAAAAATGGGAAGTGGAGAATGTGTGTAGACTACACTAGTCTAAACAAAGCATGTCCAAAAGTCCCTTTCCCATTACCTCAAATCGACCAAATCATTGACTCCACTACAAGATGTGAGACCCTATCCTTCCTTGATGCATATTCCGGTTACCATCAGATCAAGATGAAAGAATCCGACCAGCTCGCGACTTCTTTCATCACACCATTTGGCATGTTTAGCTATGTGACTATGTCGTTCGGCCTTAGAAACACAGGGGCCACATACCAGCGGTGCATGACCCATGTCTTTGGCGAGCACATCGGGAAGACCATCGAGGCCTACGTGGACGACATCATGGTCAAGTCCAGGAAGGCCTATGATCTCGTCAGCGACTTGGAAATAACCTTCAGATGCCTCAGGGAGAAGGGCATTAAGCTCAACCCCGAAAAGTGTGTCTTCGAGGTCCCTCGAGGCATGCTTTTAGGATTTATAGTCTCGGAACGTGGCATTGAAGCCAACCCAGAGAAGGTCTTGGCTGTGACCAACATGGGGCCGATCTGAGACCTCAAGGGAGTACAGAGGGCTATGGGATGCCTCACGGCCCTGAGCCGCTTCATCTCGCGCCTTGGCAAAAAGGGCTTGCCTCTGTACCGCCTCTTGAGGAAATCGGATGCTTTTCTTAGACCCCCGAGGCCGAAGAAGCCCTCGCCAAACTCAAGTCATTGCTCACCAATCCTCCCGTCCTGGTACCGCCAGCCAAGGGCGAGGCTCTCTTACTTTACGTCGCCGCAATGACCCAAGTGGTCAACGTGGCCGTAGTAGTCGAGAGGCAGGAAGAGGGGCATGCTCTACCCATCCAACGACCTATCTACTTCATCAGCGAAGTGCTCTCTAAGACCAAAACATGCTACCCCCACATCTAGAAACTAATCTACGCCGTAGTCTTGGCTCGACGCAAGCTGCGTCACTACTTCGAATCCCACCCGGTAACCGTGGTGTCGTCTTTCCCCCTGGGGGAGATAATCCATAACCGGGAGGCCTCGGGTAGGATAGCCAAGTGGGCCATTGAACTCATGGGGGAGGCTCTGTCCTTTGCGCCTCGGAAAGCAATCAAATCTCAGGTCTTGGCTGATTTCGTGGCAGAGTGGACCGACATCCAACTACCACCTACCCCAGTCCAGGCGGAATGCTGGACCATGTACTTCGACGGGTCCCTGATGAAGACTGCAGCGGGCACAGGTCTGCTCTTCATCTCACCCCTCGGAGTACACATGCGCTACATGATCCAGCTCCACTTCGCCGCCTCCAACAACGCAGCCGAGTACGAAGCCCTTGTCAACGGCTTGCAGATTGCCATCGAACTTGGAGTACGACGCCTCGACGTGCGGGGTGACTCACAGCTCATCGTCGATTAGGTGATGAAGGAGTCAAACTGCCATGACCCCAAGATGGAGGCGTACTGCACGCTGGTATGTCGCCTTGAAGACAAGTTCGATGGTCTCGAACTCAGCCACATCGCGCGTAAATTCAATGAGGCTGCGGACGAACTGGCAAAGATGGCGTCGGCGCGGGCCCTAGTCCCCCCGAATGTTTTCACCAAAGACCTCCACAAGCCTTCCATCGACTATGCCTCAGCGGTGGAAGAGGGCCCACCGGTTGAGCCCACCGCAGGACTCAAGGCCCCCTCCGTCGCCGAGACCCCTTCGGCCGAGCCCGAGGTGATGAAAGTCAACACGGAGCCTCCCAAGGCCAACCAAGGCACAGACTGGCGGGTCTTGTTCCTTGATTGCCTTGTTCGAGGAGAGCTCCCTGTAGACAGGATCGAAGCCAGACGGCTCACGCGACGAGCCAAGACTTATGTCCTCAGCAACGACGAGTTGTACCGGCGAAGCCCATCTGGCGTCCTCCAACGATGCATCACCACCGAGGCAGGCCAAGACCTACTTTGGGACTTGCACGCAAGGGCCTGCGGGCACCATGCAGCGCCTCGGACACTCATCGAAAATGCCTTTTGCCAAGGGTTCTACTGGCTGACGGTGGTTGACGATGCCACCAAGCTAGTACGCTCCTGCGAGGGATGCCAGTACTATGCGCGGCAAACGCACCTCCCGGCTCAAGCCCTCCAGACCATCCCCATTACATGACCCTTCGCCATGTGGGGGCTGGACATGGTTGGGCCTCTGCAGAAGGCCCCTAGGGGGCTACACCCATCTGTTGGTTGTGATCGATAAGTTCTCCAAGTGGATCGAGGCTCGTCCGATCAATCGAATCAAATCCGAGCAAGCGGTGCTGTTCTTCATTGATATCATCCACAGGTTCAGGGTTCCTAACACCATCATCACTAATAATGGGACGCAATTCACCGATCGCTAGTTCCTAACGTTCTGCGATGACCACCACATCCGTGCGGCCTAGTCGGCCGTAGGACACCCTAGGACAAATGGCCAAGTAGAACGAGCCAACGACATGATCCTACAAGGCCTCAAGCCAAGAATATACAACTGGTTGAAGAAGTTTGGCAAGAAATGGCTTGCCGAACTCCCGTCAGTCATCTGGAGCCTGAGGAACACCCCAAGCCGAGCCACGGGGTTCACACCGTTCTTCCTAGCCTATGGAGCCGAGGCCGTCCTCCCCACTGACTTGGAATACGGTTCCCCGAGGCTTCAGGCCTACAACGAGCAGAGCAACCGCACTACCCACGAAGACGCCCTCGACCAACTAGAGGAAGCCCGAGACATTGCGTTGCTACATTCGGCTAAGTACCAGCAAGCCCTACGGCGCTATCAAGCCCAGTGCATTCGAAGCCGAGGCTTGAAGGTGGACGACCTGATGCTGAGGCTGAGGCAGAGCAACAAGGACCGCCATAAGCTGACCCGGCCATGGGAAGGACCATACATCGTCGCCCAAGTGCTGAAGCCCAGGACCTATAAGCTAGCCAATGAGAAGGGTGAAATCCTCACCAATGCTTGGAACATAGAACAGCTACGTCGCTTTTACCCTTAAATTTCCAAGCATTGTATACACTGTTTCTCAAAATACAATTTAGAAGCGTTCTTTAGTTGTTCTAATTTTTCGAGAAACCCCCCGAGCCCATCACGGGCCTCGGCATTATGATAACACCATAAGGGAGACTTAGCTCTGCCTCTGTAGAGGTGCCCACTGCGGGGCTCAAACAGGACACGGCTCTGCCTCTACAGAACCGAGCCTCCCTCAGGGGCTAGAAGGGGGGACCCCCCCTAAGTCCCACGCACCATTTTTAGTCATTTTTTGAAAAAATTTCTACGCCAAACTCTCTAGCGCTCTCTAACAAATTGATTGTAAAAAAAATCTAAGGACCGAAAGACTGTCTCAAGGCCAAAAGGCTGACTGAGTCGTGAGACGGCCTACGCCTCTGGGCTACGGCACTCCCTCACCACCTTTTGCCCGAGGGGCAGCTTAGGCTCCAAGGAAGTTTTTTGCAAGATATTTGTTCAGAGACAAAACAGAGGGCAGAGGCTCAGAAATACAATAAAAATGATTAAGAAACGTAGACGCACAAATACTTTAAAAAAAGGCCTCGATGGCCACCAACGTTATGGCAGGGTAATATAATCCCTAATCTATTTACATGGCCTTTTGGGCCCAGGTCAAGGCTCAGGGTCTCCAGCATCGGTGGACGGCGTGGGACGGACCACCTCCTCTTCGAACAGCTTGGCTAGCACCATGCCGGGGCCCTCCGCCACCTCCATCAGCTTTGCTATCTCCTCATCGGCCTCCTCGTCATCATCGGGCAGGACGTAGCCATCGCTGATGGCCTTGAGGTTGACGCCGATGTAGTGCAAGGTGATGACGGCCAAGGTGCGCTTGACGCCCGTGTGCAGCGCACTTCGGAGTTGCTCGCGCACTTGGCCGCTCAACGCAATCAGGCGGCTCCCAAGGGAGATGCCTGACTGCACCCCCTCGACCTCTAGGGCCTCACAGGCAGTATGGGCGGCACTCTTCAGCGCGTCGTGCTCCCCAATCTCGGTCTCAAGCACCGCCTGCACTACGACAGAGGCCTCGGCTGCCCGGGTGACCTCCTTCTCCAACTCTACGCCAAAAGAAATGGAATGGGGTTGAGCGCAAAGGAAAATAGGCCAAATAGGGGTGGAGGCCTACGGGACTCACCCTTGGCTTTCTCCTCCCAGTGCTGGGCCTCGACCCGAGAGGCCTTGGCTTTCTCCTTCCAGTGCTGGGCCTCGACCTGAGAGGCCTCAGCTTTTTCCTTCCAGCCCTAGACCTCGACCCAAGAAGCCTTGGCCACCCTAGAAGCCTCTCTCCCCAGCTCTGCATCACACCAGGGAGTTAGGGGGCAAACACAAGAAAAGCAAATAAAACAAGGGGAACATGACTCACCCTTGGCCTTTCCCCTCTAGACCACAGCCTCGGTCCGAGAGGCCTCAGCCACCTTGAGGGCCTCATCCAAGGCACCTTTTGTCAGTTGGTGCGCACCCTGCTCTGTCCCTAGCTGTCCAGTAAGGGCCTTGATAGAGGCCGTCGCTTCTCTAGCCCGGGACCTGAAGGTGTCCCGATCGCTGGCCACGCGAGTCAACTCCTCCTCCAACTCCTTGACTCATGCCACCAAAGGGGCGACCTGCTCCTGAGCTGCCACCGCTGCAGCCTTCATATCAGCACTGCATAGGCGGATGTCCTCCATCTCCGCGCTCCGCGCTGATAGAAGCTCGTTGGCACGAGCGAGCAGGTCCTTCTACCACTGGAGCTGGTCCTAGATGTCCCTCTCACGTTGAAGGAACACTGATTTCCTAAGGGACCGGGTCTCGAGATCCTAGATAGGCAGAACAGGGGTCATGCACTACAAAAAAACGTAGAAAAAGATGACACTACATGAGAAAAGGAGGCGCGTACCTAGGTGACCCCTGGCAGATCATCGGCCACGACGGACAGCGCTGTCCGCAGCGACTGTTCTACCAGCTGGCGGTATTGCTCGAAGGTGTCCCAGTGCCCCCCTCGGCCGTGTCCTCAAGGGCGAACAGAGGCTCCCCCTCAGGGTTGTCCCGGCTCTGCCACAAGACACGTGGGTGGTCCCACCCATGGGGCTTAGGTTGCACCCGCACGAGGGCTGAGCTTCCCTCACTGGAGGTCAGAGCAAGCTGCTCCATGGTGCTGACCGCCTCGGCATCCGCCCCCTCCTTCCCCCGAGCAGTATCATTGGAGGAAGATCAAATGGACCTCCACTAGGCTCTCCCACAACGGCGGCAGGCCTTGGACCAGGGGTGGTTCTGAGGCCACCGCCGCCTTCATCTCCACTTCCTGGGCCGTCGGCTTCGCCGCGCTCATGTTGGCCTCCGCCGCCCCGGCCTTGGTGGTCCCCGGGGCTCTGGCCTCCGCCACCATGGCCTCAGCGGTCCTGGGCACCCTGGCCTCCATTGCCTCAGCCTCGGAGGTCCAGGGGGCCTCGACCTCGGTGGCCTCAGCGACCAAGGATGCCTTAGCCTCATCTAACCCATGGGCCTCAGCCTCGTGGGGGCGTTGGCACTCCCTCCCTCGCCTGTGTCGGGGCCGCCTCGGCAACCTCTCCTTGGGCGACCGGCTCCTTTGGGTCGGCCCTCGCCGATGCCGTGCCATGTTGTATAGCGGCTTGCGCCTCCACCACCCAGTGGGCGGTGGAGCTAGGGCTCACTTTGAGCGCCTTAAGTGGTGCCAAGGTGGGCACCTCCGCAGGATGCTTCCGGCTGAAGACAAGATACTTACGGGGCCAGCATGCGACTGAAGAATGAACGAAAGATGCTGCAACTCTGCCGAAAAAACGCTTACCTCGAGCGGGGCTACAACCGCTTCGGCACTACAACCCTCCTCTGCAATGACGGTGGCAGCAACAGTGGCACGACCTCTGTATCCACCAGTGTCGGCCGGTCCTCGCCGGACCCTGGCGCCCCCTCAACCCTCTGTGGGGGTGGTTGCGTCGCCCCCACCGCTACTCACTCCACCTCTGCCGTCGAGCCCACCGAGCTAACGGCGTGCTTTCCCAACGCCCGCGCCTTGGGCGTGTCGGCCTCGGCCCCGGGGCGGGCGATCATCGGCCCCAAGGCGCCCTCTCCTCCTCCTCCTCCTAGGAGCACCGGGCTGCTCGCCGATGCCCCAGGCGTAGTCTCCCCGATGTCAGGGAGATGGTCTAGGGGACCCCGCCCCAGCTCGCTCGCATCATCACCGCCCAAAGAATCCGCCTACAGTGTCGACGACGGAGACGCCTCCACCGGGAGGCCCTCCTACCTCTACCACCAGCAGTGTTTCTCCAGCTCTTCATGCTCAAGGGTCTTCCTCTTGCGCTTTGCTTACTCGACGTCCTTCCACTTCTTCTGCGCCTCAGCGTGCGCCCGGTTCACCGCCCACTGCTCTGCATCCTCAGGAACGAGCGGTGGGGAGGCTCGCACGTCCCTTATCACCTGCAGGAACGGTGAACATGGGTAAGGGAATAGGAAACACTAAGGAATGGGGGGCCTCAGGGGCTGCAATGGCACGTGACTTACCAGGGTGAGGTACCCCCATGATGGGCGCATCGTGATGGGGGTCAGGCCACCGCTCCTCAGCTTTGCCTCTACCGTCTCCCTCACTCAATGAAGAATCTCCTCATCAGAGAGGGCGGAGGCGGACATCCGGATGCCCTCGATCGGCTCATTTGGTCTCATCTCGAACAGGCGTCGCCGCCAAGCCATCAGCGGCAGCACCCTCTGGCGGTGGAAAGCAGCCACGACCATAGCCGCCGTAAGGTAGCGGCTCCATAGCCTCTCCAGCCCCTCCAGGAGCGGCTGTAGCTTGGGCTAATCCTCCCTCAGGATGCCATACTTCCACTTCTCCGGACAGCTCTCCATGATCCGCCCAGTGTAGGGAGGAAGTCCACCATCGTCGTTGTGGAGATAGAACCAGCTGGTGTACCAACGGCGATTGGTTGACGTGAGCTAGGCTAGGATGTAAAGGTGCTGACGGTCCTGGTGCACTTGGAGCATGTAGCCGTTGGCCCTCACCGCCTTCCTCGTACCCGACGTACCCGTCGGCTTGGTGGTATGCCCCGCTCGAAAGAGGTGGAGCCACAGCTCCCAATGGGGAGCGATCCCCAGGTACCCCTCATAGACGGCGACGAAGATGGCTGCCTATGCGATGGAGTTGGGGTTGAAGTTCTGGAGCTCCACACCATAGTAGTGTGGGAGCGCCCGCATGAACCGATCCACCAGTAGGCCAAGACCATGCTCGTGAAAGGATACGAAGCTCACAACATAGCCGTCATGTGGCCTCGGCTCCAGCTCGCCTGATGGAGCGATCCACTCCGTCCTGTTGGGGTCAGTAACCGGACAGAGAAGGCCATCATCGACGAGTGACTGGAGCATCTCCATGGACATGTCGGACTGACCCCAAGGGTCCACCTCAATGACAATAGCACCGGCCATGGGTGTGATGGAGAATACGACTACGGCGGTGAGTCTCTCTCTCTCTCTACCTCGCCTCTCTCTTCTTCTCCCCAGCGCTCTCTGTTCTAGCAACGGCTCAAGGGCAGCAAAGGCGAATGCAGGCAAGGTAAGGAGGGGAGGGGCGAGGCTTGTTGCATATTTATGCAGGAAGGAGGTGAAATGGGTGGGCGATGAAATCGGGAAAGTTTCCCTCAGATCCAGCACAGTTAATCCAGATCCAATTTTAACGCCCACGTGCCCACCTTTTCCTCATTAATCACGAGAACAGTTATGTTCCATCCATTGACATGGTGTCATGTCCGACCGCTGCAGTGGTAGGTGCCATTCTGCCTCCCCGAGAAAATTGCCTCAAAAGGCGCCCCTGCTGTTGTCAAACCGATGGGGGGGAATATCCCCCACCCGATTCCTTTTGGACAAAGGAACTAGGCGCCGAGCCCGTTACAGTCCAGGGGTTCAAAGGCTGGGCCCCCGAGGGTATCGACAGCTGCCCTAGGACAATAGAGTTAGGGACGACTACGGGCGAGCCTATACGGGGCCGAGACCCAAGCAAGCGAAATGCTTGGGACACCCTGAGTCATGTCCGAGACCGGCAGGGAGGTCTCCGAATGGGATCCCACCGTAGGGAGGCACCGAGCCACCGGGGCCCATCGAACGGCCCTGGCACCCACTAGAGAAACCCTATAGTACTCTTGGAGTGCGTCTCTGGACCACTAGCCGACCCCTATCGAACGGGGCATGGGCCTCCACTCGGACTTACCCGATAACAGCTCACCGGAAGTGCCACCGCTCGCGCCCATCGAGGGTAGCCTGGCATATTCCACCCCTCCTTCCGAACGAAAAGGATGCGCGAGGGTCATACAAAAAGCTAAGGGAACCCCTGACGGCCTTCTTGCTCCATGCAGAGGCTAGGGGGCTCTTCCTGCAACCTTGTCGAGACCCAGCGACCTAGGTTCGCACTCGAGGGGGCTCGGCAAACAACCCCTCCTTCCGAATGAAAAGGATGCACGAGGGTCGTACAAAAAGTCAAGGGAACTCCTAACGGCCCTCTCGATCTGTGTAGAGGCTAGGGGGCTCTTCCTACAACCTTGCCGAGACCCAGCGACCTAGGCTCGCACTCGAGGGGGCTCGGCAAACAACCCCTCCGTCTAAACGGAAAGGACGCACGAGGGTCGCACAAAAAGCTAGGGGAACCCCTGACGGCCCTCTCGCTCTGTGCAGAGGCTAGGGGCTCTTCCTGCAACTTTGCTGAGACCTAGTGACCTAGGCTCGCACTCGAGGGGGCTCGGCGAACAATCCCTCTGTCCAAGCAAAAAGGATGCGTGAGGGTCGCACAAAAAGCTAGGGGAACCCCCGACCGCCCTTTCGCTCTGTGCAGAGGCTCGGGGGCTCTTCCTGCACCCAGGATGAAGACAAGTGAGCTGAGCTCGCGCTTAAAGGCCTAGAAAAATGCGATAAAGGGCATCGAGCCCGTTACGGTCTAGGGGTTCGAAGGCTGGGCCCCCGAGGGTTTCGACAGCCGCCCTAGGGCAGCAGAGTCAGGGACAACTATGGGCAAGCCCGCACATGGCCAAGGCCTGAGCAAACGATCACTCAGGATGCCCTAAGTCATGTCCGAGACCGGCAGGGTGGTCTCCGAATGGGATCCCACCGTAGGGAGGCACCGAGCCATCGGGGCCCATCGAACGGCCCCGGCACCCACTAGAGAAGCCCTCTGGTACTCTTGGAGTGCGTCTCTGGACCGCTAGCCAACCCGTATCGAATGGGGCATGGGCCTCCACTCGGACTTACCCGATAACAGCTCACTAGGGGTGTCCCTGCTCGCGCCCACCGAGGGTAGCATGGCACCCTCCACCCCTCCTTCCAAACGAAAAGGATGCGTGGGGGCTGCACAAAAAGCCAGGGGAACCTCTGATGGCCCTCTCGCTCCGCGCAGAGGCTAGGGGGCTCTTCCTGCAAACTTGCTGAGGCTCAGCGACCTGAACTCGCACTCATGGGCTCGGCAAACACAATAAAACCCATCTCACAATGTAAGAAAATCCCCTAGAGGAATAAATCCACTCCTCTAGGGCCTCGGGGGCTATACCTAGTGGGTGCGCTCGCGCGCACCCACCGAGGCCTCGAGTACGAAACACCATCCCGCCAGGAGCTGTGGCAAACTGAGTCTCAACAAAACCTCAAAGAGAGCGCTCACACTCTCCCTGAGGCTCAGGGGCTACTATCGGGTACCACGAGAAGGGGTCCCCTAAGCAACTATCGAAAAAATCGCTTATACCCCATCAAAATCAAAGCCAAGAGACAACTATTGGCTAAACCCTGGCCATGTCCGAGGCCACCTACTCTCTGCCTTGCTAGAGGCCTCACACGAGAGGCCTCAGATGGCCTACCGATTTTTCGCCTCACTCAAGGCCTCATGCAAAAGGCCTCGGCCGGGGAACCGATTCTCCGTCTCGCCTGAGGTCCTACGCGTATAGCCTTGGATGAGATGCCAATTCTCTACCTCGCTCGAGGCTGGCTCGGCAAAACAACCCCGTTGCCTCTACCTCGACCAACTTCTCGGACAAGATGTCACGTCCGCCCGGCGCGTTCAACCGTTCCCGCGATATCAGCCGAACGACGGCTCGACACAGTGGCATGGCCGACTGGACGCCAGTCACATCGAAGCCATGACGTCCAGAACAAGATAGGGCAGGGGTTACCGGCCACTGTGCTTGGTGCTGTGCCCACGATCGACGCTCGTACTACGCTGTCCTACCTAACTCCTGCTCTAGGGACAACGCGGTGTTTAGAGTCAGGTCCAGGTTACTATAGTCTTAGAATCAGTGTATAGGACCAACTGCTCCCTCCACGCCTCGGTAGTCTACTTTAGGGTCTCGGCAACCTAAGGATTCATGCCTGCTGAGCCCCCCACAATGGCTCGGCCTCGGCACCAACTGAGCCTCGGCTCTTCACGTGGTCAACACACAGCAACCAGCACGTTGCTTGCCAGGCCCTGCATCAAGCTATCACTAGAGCTCCCACATCGCACAAGATCGGATGTGACCGGCACGTTGTTCTAGCACTTCAAGGGCAGGACCACTCCATCAACCATGCCGCCACAGTAACAGGCTACATGGCTCGAACATGCCGCCTCTGTTCGCACGACGCCACGTAGATAACACATGTATCACCCCTGTCCTCCCTTCAACTATAAAAGGGAGGGATCGGGGCTGTTTCTGGGGGACCCGAGCACACAAGATAGACGAACATGTAGAGGAGAATAGACTTACTGTCACGCTCGCACACACCCAGGCATAGACGAGTTCATGAGGTAGACGAACACACGCTCGGCACTTTGTGATGCGCACGCTTCCCCATCGCCTGAGACCAACATCTCAAGCAAGCCACACCATTCCACGCAGAGACCTAGGACTAGCTCCCTCTCTCGCCTTGCTTGTAACCCCCTACTACGAGCATTTTGGTGCAAGGAATACAAGATCGATATCTCAGACTGGACGTAGGGCACCCATTACCCGAACCAGTATAAACCTTATGTCTCTTTGCATCACCATCCAGGATTAGAGGCACGTAGCACATTTTTACTTGTTGGTTGAGGGCCTGCCGGTCCGAAACACCGACACTAATAAGAAAAACTAATTACATAGCTCGCCAGGTGTCGGGGACCTAATACCAGGGTACCCCAGGAGGTGGAACCGATAACCACCAAACGTGAAAAACTTCCGGATGCATAAAGGCATCATGTCATCCCTTGTTCGAGTAACAGGAGTTCGGTTCCGCCTTGCCCGACACCTTTGGGACGGGCTTGGTCTCGCCCGAGGGCCGAGGGATAAACTCCGTCTCGCCCGATGCCTTGAGGGCGGGCTTGGTCTCGCCCGAGGGCTAAGGGATGAGTTCCATCTCGCCCGATCCCGGAGGGGCAGGGTCAGCCTCACCCGACGCCTTTGTGGGATAACCCTGTCTCGCCCAAAGGCTCAAAGACAAACTCCGTCTCGCCCGACGCCTATAGGGCGGGCTTGGTCTCGCCCGAGGGCTAAGGGATGGATTCCGCCTCGCCCGATCCCAGAGGGATAGGGTTAGTCTCGCCCAAGAGATAGGGATTGATCTCCGCCTCACCCGACGGCCCAGAATGAGCCTTGCCCTGATCGATATCTATCCCTCATAATGATGGATACACGACGAGACAAGACGTTTGGGTCAACCATGGCTCCAACGACCATACCCTGCGCCCTTGGCAGGAAAAGGACTGCCAGGGAGCAACAGGACTGATGCTTTAGACCCTTCCGGGCGCCGCTGAGCCCAAAAGGTATTACAGGTGCGTGCATCTCACTCGGTAGAGTTGTAGGCGCCGCCTTCAGCTCTGGGACACGGAACCCAACGAAGATATACGACAACCGCTACGCTCCGAGAACGGATTTGCTATCTCCACGAGCGACGGATACTCCGTCACCGCGCTGTGGACCCGAGGGAGCGGGGCCCTCTTCCCGACCCCTCAGGTCCTCCCAGTCAGAGGGCCTTGGCCACGGCGCTACACCAGGACCCCGACCCCGAATTCTCCCTACAAGAATCATGGGAACCAGAAGGCGTATGGAGCAAGGCTGGGGGGAGGCTCCTAAGTCAAAACCACTGTACTACAGCCCATACCCTGCGCAGGGCAGCATACTGTGACTAACCTGACATCCTACAGAGACATCGACAACATGGTAAGCACTTATCTTCCTTCGCACTCATCAGAATTGAGGACCTGACCAGGTAGACATGAGCCCCAAGGCTAAGTAGAGTACGCATCCTGGAGCCCTCACCCTTGTAAAGCCAGCCCCTTCATCTATAAAAGGGGATGCGCATCCTCCATCAAAGGGACGGAAAAAATAGGACCGAACAATAGAACGCACTCATACACACGAGCAGCTACGAAGCTCTCGACCACCTTTCAATCCTTCGATCAGAGACTTGGGACCAGTCCCTCTCTCGGCAGTTTGTATCCCTTACTACAGACCGTTCACGGTGCTAATAACACAAGCAGCAACAAACTGGACGTAGGGACGTTCCGCCCGAACCAGTATAAATCCTGTGTCCTTTAGCGCACCATCCGAGCCTAACGCGCATTACTATAAATTTACTTGCCGGTGCTTGTACGAAACACCGACAGTTGGCGCGCCAGGTAGGGGCTTTGCGCGTTCCAAATCAGGTCTCGGATGGCCACCCACGCAATCACCTGGGCCCCGGGCGCACGCGTGCGTTTCGGCGACCTGGATTTCATCATCACACTAGGAGGAGAACTGGCGCTGACTCACTCAGCCGCCCCATCTCCCCCTTCGATCAAACTCAGCCGTCTCAGGCTTGAGGGCCCACCGGGCAACTCCCGGGGAGTCCCGCCACCCAAGGAGACCTCTCACAACGC
The DNA here is from genome assembly GCF_019320115.1 of Miscanthus floridulus. Lineage (NCBI taxonomy): Eukaryota > Viridiplantae > Streptophyta > Magnoliopsida > Poales > Poaceae > Miscanthus > Miscanthus floridulus. Next base: position 30,234,635 of record NC_089594.1, read on the forward strand.
CACCATGTGTCCGGAAGGGTCCGTATGGAGCGCCCCGACAGCGTTTCCGTCCGGTCTCCGCAACGTTGCGGCAACCGCTGGCCGCCTTCTGGCGCTACGTGTGGTTCAACCACCCAGGGACATCGAGTTCGTGGGAGCGATGGAGCGGGATACGGAGACCCTCTACGAGCTCCTCAACGAGGAGCCCGTATCGCTCTCCAGCTCAGATTCCAGCAGGGGGAGCCACCACCCTTCCCGGGAGTGCTACATGACGCAGACCCCCGAGGGTCACGTCGAAAGCGCCTCCAGGGAAGAAGCCACCCCTACAAACAATCCTGAGAGCAGATCCGGGGAAGAGGGGACAGCCCCATCTCACCTGAGGATGGAGCAGCTAAGGGCTCGACAGCAAGAGATCGATGAGGCCGGGCAAGGGCTCGCACGGGAATACGCGGACATCAATCGCGAGATTGAACACCGCAAAGACGGGGGGCGCGCGCGCGCCACAGCCCGCACCGTACATCAAAGGATCCTCACCGACGATGGGGCCTTTCCTCACTTTGCTCGAGCCAGCCAGAACATCGCCGCAGCAACCGCCTTGCTGCATGGCCTCCCGGAGGCCGCGACGTCCGAGGATCGACACGCTTATCGGGAGATTCGCACGTTGCTCGAGCGTGCAGCCGCGCAGCAGGCGGAAAGTTCGTTGTCTCGACGACGCTGAACCCGACACCAGCCAGCGCGCACCCTCAGTGCGTCCCACCAAGGACGCATCCGTACACCAAACACCGCCAGCCGGCGGGCAGCCCTCCGTCGTCCCTGTACATCAACGCCTCGGCCGTGGCCGCGACGTACGCAGCATAATCGACGCCCGGAGACGTGCCCACGGCGACGATGGAGAAGCAGCGCGCCGCGGCCATCATCCCCGACGTGGCGGGCGCTACGACAGCAACGAGGACCGAAGCCCGAGCCCCGTCCTGCCAGGCCCTCAGGCCTTTGGCCGACACATCCTCAACGCTGCGTTCCCTCTAAGGTATCAACCGCCTACGAACATTCCTAAATATTCTGGCGAAACAAATCCCGGGCTTTGGCTCGAAGACTATCGGCTTGCATGTCAGGCCGGTGGTGCGAGTGATGATAACTTCATTATTCGCAATCTCCCGCTGTTCTTGGCCGACTCGGCGCGAGCATGGCTGGAGCACCTACCGTCCAATGCTATTCAGAGTTGGGCGGATCTGACTGAGATCTTCGTGGGTAATTTCCAGGGCACGTACAAACGCCCTGGAAACCCATGGGACCTCAAGAACTGCCGTCAAAAGGCCGATGAAACCCTCCGAGGGTACATTCGGCGCTTTTCCCGACAGTGCAATGAGCTCCCGAACGTCGCTGACGCCGACGTGATAGGAGCCTTTCTGTTCGGAACGACCTGCGAATCCCTGGTCCACAAGCTAGGACGCAGGGGCCCGCGAACTACCAAGGAACTTCTGGACATCGCCACTAGTCACGCCTCTGGAGAAGAGGCAGTCGGAGCCATCTTTGATCGCTCCGACGGAAAGACCAGGCGGAACAAGGACGCCAGCGAAGGCGCCTCCAACCATCCCACCAAAGGGAAAAATAAGAAGCAACGGCGCGACAACTCACTCACGGCCGCTGCCGACCGCAAAGGTGGCCGGAAGCCCGCGGAGGGCACTCCGAACCACTTCGAGAAAATGCTCGAGGGGCCATGCCCAAACCACGCCTTCCCGGCCAAGCACCTATACAAGGAATGCGGCCTTATGCGCAAATACTTGGCCGGGGGTCTGAACAAGGAGGAGCAGGGGAAGCAGCCTGTTCCCACCACTAACGACACGGAGGAGAAGGACGACACCTTCCCAACTCCGACCGGTGCCCTCATGATCTTCGGAGGATCAGCGGCCTACGACTCCAGGCGCCGCCAGAAGGTCGCACGTCGAGAGGTCTATACCGCTGGACCGGCTATGCCAGCTTATCTCCGGTGGTCGGAATCCGCCATAACCTTCGATCGGACCGACCATCCGGATACCATCCCGCACCCGGGAAGGTATCCGCTTGTCGTCGACCCGATCGTCGGTCCAAAGCGGCTCACCAAGGTACTGATGGATGGGGGCAGCGGCCTCAACATCATGTACGCCAAGACGCTCGACGAGATGGGCGTCGACCGAACGCGCCTCCGCCCCGTCCGAGCACCTTTCCATGGCGTCGTGCCAGGAAGGCAAGCCGTGCCGCTAGGGCAGATTGACCTGTCCGTCACTTTTGGGGATCAATCCAATTACCGGACTGAGACCCTCACCTTCGATGTAGTAGGGTTCCCGGGGACTTTCCACGCCATTCTGGGGCGACCATGTTACGCGAAGTTCATGGCCGTACCCAATTACACGTACCTGAAACTGAAGATGCCGGGCCCCCGTGGGGTCATCACCATCGGCACCTCCTTCCAGCGCGCTTACGAGTGCGAGGTCGAATGCTGCGGACACGCATCCAGCGGTCATCGCATCCGAAGAGCTCGCCACCCTCAGGGAGGAGGTCATTGAAGGGACACCCGACGCAAAGAAGTCATCTGGATCGTTCGAATCGGCAGAGGGCTCCAGGGACGTCCTCTTGGATCCCAGTAGCTCCGAGGGCAAAAAAGTCCGAATCGGGACCGCGCTCTCCTCCGCATAGGAAAGCGCGCTCGTCGACTTCCTCCGCGCCAACAGGGACATCTTTGCGTGGAAACCCTCGGATATGCCAGGCATCCCGAGGGAGGTCGCCGAGCATACTCTCCAAATCCTCCCGGGCTCCAAGCCGGTGAAACAACGCCTGCGCCGCTTCGACGAGGAGAAACGCAGGGCCATCGGCGAGGAGATAGCCAAACTACTGGCCGCAGGATTCATAAAGGAAGTATACCACCCAGAATGGTTAGCAAATCCTGTTCTTGTCCGAAAAAAGCGGGAAATGGAGAATGTGTGTTGATTATACTGGCCTCAACAAAGCGTGTCCAAAGGATCCATTTCCTTTACCACGAATAGACCAAATAGTCGATTCCACCTCGGGGTGCGAAACCCTCTGTTTCCTGGACGCATACTCAGGCTACCATCAAATCGCGATGAAAGAGTCCGACCAGCTCGCGACATCTTTTATCACGCCCTTCGGATCATTTTGCTACGTTTCAATGCCGTTTGGTCTGAAGAACGCTGGGGCAACGTACCAGCGCTGTATGCTTAGTTGCTTCGGAGACCTCATCGGGCGAACCAGTTGAGGCCTATGTCGACGACATCGTAGTCAAATCTAAGCGGGCTGACCACCTTGTCGCCGACCTTGAACGCACCTTTGCGAAACTCCGGGCGAACGGCATCAAGCTCAATCCCGAAAAATGTGTTTTCGGGGTCCCGAGGGGCATGCTGCTCGGCTTCATCGTCTCCGAGCGTGGCATCGAAGCCAACCCAGAGAAGATATCAGCCATCACGAGGATGGGCCCGATCCAAAACATAAAGGGGGTTCAGCGGATCACCGGGTGCCTCGCCGCCCTCAGCCGATTCATTTCACGCCTCGGCGAACGAGGACTCCCCCTTTATCGACTCCTGAAGAAAACTGACCGCTTCGAGTGGACGGCCGAGGCTCAGGAGGCACTTGACATGGTTAAACAATTTTTAACTAAGCCGCCGGTCCTAGTTCCTCCATGCGATGGAGAATCTCTCCTGCTATATATATCGGCCACCACCCAAGTGGTTAGCTCCGCCTTAATAGTAGAGCGAGAGGAAGAGGGGCACGCCTTCAAGGTGCAGCGCCCTGTATATTTCATCAGCGAGGTGTTATCCGACTCCAAAACCCGCTACTCCCAGATCCAGAAACTCCTCTACACCGTCCTCATCACCAAAAGGAAGCTACGCCACTACTTCGAGTCACACCCCGTGACAGTAGTGACGTCGTTCCCCCTCGATGAGGTCGTTCATAGCCATGACGCTACGGGAAGAACCGCAAATTGGGCACTCGAGCTGATGGATCAGGGCATTTCTTATGTCCCCCGAACGGCAATCAAATCTCAGGCACTGGCTGACTTCATCGCGGAGTGGACCGAGGTCCAGATGCCACCAGCAGCCATCGACTAAGAGTATTGGATAATGTACTTTGACAGATCACTGATGAAGAAGGGCATCGGAGCAGGACTAGTCTTTGTATCCCCCCTCGGGGTGCACATGAGGTACATGGTTCGGCTTCATTTTCCCTCATCAAACAATACTGCAGAATACGAAGCGCTCATCAACGGCCTACGAATCGCCATCGAACTGGGCATCCGATGCCTCGACGTCAGGGGCGACTCTCAGCTGGTCGTCAACCAGGTCATGAAAGAGTCAGGCTGCCACGATGTCAAGATGGAGGCATACTGTCAAGAGGTCCGACGTCTGGAGGACAAATTCGACGGCCTCAAACTCAATCATATCCCCAGGCGCCTCAACGAAGCGGCCGACACACTCGCAAAAGCGGCATCCAGCCGAGAGCCGGTTCCAACAGGCGTCTTTGCCAGTGATCAACACAAACCCTCGGTACGCTATGCGGGGTCGGAACAAGCCGACGATGGCCCTTCTAGTCCGATCCCCAAGGCCGATCCGCCAACTGTTCCTCCCGACCCCGAGGTCATGGAGCTTGAAGAGGATCCAGCAATGGAATCCGATCCTCCCAATGACTGGAGAACGCTTTACCTCGACTATCTCCTCCACGACGTACTACCAACCGACAAGACGGAAGCCCGGCGGCTCGCGCGACGCGCCAAATCCTTCGTTCTTGTAGAGGGCGAACTCTACAAATGAAGTCACATCGGAATTCTGCAACTTTGTATCCCTGACGAACAGGGAAAACTCCTACTGAGCGACATCCACGGTGGGGCATGCGGACACCATGCCGCACCAAGAACCTTGGTTGGGAAGGCATTCCGACAGGGTTTCTATTGGCCTACCGCAGTAGCCGATGCCGAGCAAATTGTACGCACCTGCGAAGGGTGCCAATACTACGCTCGGCAAACACACCTCCCGGCCCAGGCCCTCCGGATGATCCCCATCACGTGGCCCTTCACGGTCTGGGGGCTTGACCTGGTTGGGCCACTAAAAAAGCGCCCGGAGGCTTTACCCACCTGCTTGTCACCATAGACAAGTTCACAAAATGGATTGAAGCTCGGCCAATATCCACAATCAAATCCGAGCAAGCTGTTTTGTTCTTTCTCGACATCGTCCATCGCTTTGGAGTACCGAACTCCATCATTACAGACAACGGCACGCAGTTCACCGGTAGGAAATTCATTCGTTTCTGTGATGAACAACACATTCGAATCGATTGGGCAGCCGTCGCGCACCCCCGGACGAACGGACAGGTCGAGCGCGCAAACGGCATGCTTCTTCAAGGCCTCAAACCTAGAATTTTCAACCGGTTGAACAAGTTCAGCGCGCGTTGGCTCGCTGAGCTCCCGGCTGTGCTCTAGAGCCTAAGGACGACTCCTAGCCGGGCCACCGGCTACACACCCTTCTTCATGATCTACGGCTCCGAGGCTGTTCTCCCGACGGACCTCGACTATGGAGCACCAAGAATCAGAGCATATGACGAAAAGGGAGCTGAGGCATCTCACCAAGACGCCATGGACCAGCTGGACGAGGCCTGCGACATTGCCCTCCTCCATTCAGCCAAGTACCAGCAAGCGTTACGGCGGTACCACAGCCGACGGGTGCGGGGTCGAGCCTTCAACGTCGGAGACCTCGTCCTCCGCCTTGTGCAGAGCAACAAGGATCGTCACAAACTCTCCCCGCCCTGGGAAGGGCCCTACATCGTCGCGGAAATACTTCGCCCAGGCGCCTACCGGTTGAAAACCTTCAAAGGCGAGGTCTTCACCAACGCCTGGAACATTGAGCAGCTACGTCGTTTCTATCCTTAAAATAAGCTTACACTTTTCTTTATCAGTTTCTGTCTTAACAGAACCCCGATCCTTGGTGACTTCCGGCCCCTGCAAATCGCGAAGGGTCAGACCTCACTCGGGGGCTGGCATGTGATCGTAGCATATGTCATACAAGTATTACGCTTGTAAAAAATCCCTGTGTTATACTTGCAAACATTCTCTAAGTTTTCCATTCGCCTCGTAAACGAGTCTCGAGGGCTAAGATCTTGGGAACCAATTCTGAACACAACTGGTAGGACTGCGAGACACCCACGCCCCAGCGGCTGCAACCTCTTTGCTCACCAGTTCAATCAGAATTAGTTCGCCCACGCTCCTAGTTTCCTATGACTTAGACCATGAGAAGAGTTGGAAAGCGTTAAAATGACTTGCCATAAGCAGAGGATGTAATTTTGTTCATTTTTTGCACAAATTCACCACTTACAAAGCTGATGTCATTACAAAAAGGAACAATATACTCTGAGGACTGTTTACTCGGGGGCTTCCCCACAACGTTATTTCATTACAGTCTCGGCTCAGGCTCTACCACAAGTGCTGCTACGGTCGCCGTGCCACGCTCTCCATCGGTGACGTCCGGGGCATGTACACGGGCCTAGCTCAGTCTACTGCGGTCGCCGTGCCATGCTCTCCATCTAGCGACATCTTCGCTGGATCCTCGAAGGCGCCACCATCTACGACGCCTCCGCCGAGCGTCCGGGGACTACGCCATCGTCGTCAGCCGCAACCCCGGCAGCAACGCCACCGTCATGGCATCTGGGGACTACGCCATCATCCCCAGCCATAACCCTGACAATGGCGTATGGGCAGGAAACGCCTCCCGCCAAGGGAGGAGCGCAGCGAACAACGGCGCAGTCAACGACGTACGACGCCCACCGACGCCTTTTTTCCTTCAGCAGCAGCGACTCCTCACCAAGGGCCGCGCGCACCATCTCATCTACGTTGGATAACCTCCGGCTCTGACATCACGCACCAGACTCACGAGCAAGGTTGTAAGTTCTCTATCTCCCTCTGGCATTACTCTTCCTCACTCAGGAACCGCCGCGACGCACGGACGCGATCGGCGGAAAGGAAGAAGAAGGAGAGATAGCGGCTCGGAGGCAGAAGGGGAGGTGGGATGAGAATTCCTCTCCCCCTCCCTATTTAAAGAGGAGGCGCTGTGACTAAGGAAAGGCGAAAGGTTGAACGAAAAACCCTCTCCCTTCCCCTTTTTTAATACGCAATCAATGCTGATTGATATCTGAGGAGACGCGCCAGAAGTGACGGGACGAACCCCGGTCTACGAGGCGTCCCTCTTTGGTCAAACTGAACAATGCCTGGGTATGGCCCGCCACTGACCCGCTCCAGACGTGGCGATTAAGGCACCCACATAGGCAGACAACTTTTCGCCTCCCCATGCAGGACCATGAACGACCCGACGACGGGACCTTTCAGACCTCCTGGGTCGGTCGTTCGGCCCAGAAGACACGATGAACGAACGACCAAAGAAAGACGTCAGGGCCCGAACCCATCTGGTAGGAGCTTTTCCGCCACTCATACCACCAAGGTAATGTCACCGCCTTTATTTTCAATTAAATCTTGCATTCAAAACATTTCATATGTGAAAAATTGTGTCCCAACGATTCGTGTCGCACCACGAAACGGCTGTCGCCTCATTCGATATAGGCAACCATAGGCTAAGGTTCGAAGGTTGGCCCGCAAAGGGCTCGAGGCCGCCTCACGCCGAACAAAGCCAGGGAGAGATAACCGAGACGAGCCCCAGCGGCCCTGCCCGACCCCGCTCAGAAGCGAACCGGGATGTCTCGACCTTCTCTCGTTCGATTCTAACCTCGAGCCAAACCCATAGAATCTCCATTGAGGACAGGCCATCGGGCCCCCTGAGCTTATCGAACGACTCAGGCATCTGCCGGGAGGTGGGTTAAGAAGTTGTGGAGTGCCACCAGAGGGCTCTGCCGACCCCATCAGCAAATGATGGACCCGGATTCCGCACGAACGTACCCGTTAGCGAGCTCATTGAGCGCGGTACTCAAGCCGTCGAGGCAAGTGTCGTTCACTCAGCCCCTCCGATTGCGAAAACCGAGGACGGGGTAACACGCAATTAACGGCCAACCCCTATCAGACCCTAACAGGGCTCGGGGGCTCGGGCCAAACAATGCAGGGACACAGGTTCAAGGGCCCCACCTTGTCGAGCCCATAGAGTCCCCAGTTGGGATTTTCTGTTGGAAGACAAGGCGGGGATTATTGCGATGACATCCATTGTCACCAAAACCATGATTCCGGTCTCCAGTAACACCCGACCCCACCAGGTGCGGGGGTCGGACCTTACTCGGGGGCTGTTAAGGTATGGCTACCTCATCAATCTCCTCGCATTATAAATCAGCGGCATAATTCAGGGGAACATATTGCTAAGACCGTAAAAAATCAAATCGCAAAAAAATCAAACAAAACGAAATTAAGACGCAAAAGCACGAAAGACGTCCAGACTCGAAAAGTACCGACACTTGTCCACATATTACATATAAGCTGTTCTCAAAATTATTCGATTGATTACCCCCACGGAGGGAGAACCATTTCTTTCAGACTGTCTGCCAGGTTCTTCACAAGGGGAGCGACCATCTTCTCCATTTCCTCTAGCTCTTCATCCTCGTAGGTGGACGGAAAGCCTTCGCTCATCACCTTCAGGTTTATTTCCTTCTCATAATGGGCGTGGGCGACGGTGAAGGCCTAGGTAATCCCGACGTGAAAGGCACTCTCCTCAAGTTGGCCCACCCGAGCCATGGTACCTCCGACACGAGCTGCGAGCGGGCCGGTCTCCACCGGCTCTGTCACATTCAGGGCGTTAAGGACCACCCCGACCGCAGCTTGTAGAAGATCGTGCTCATCGCTCTCAGCCTGAAGGGCCCTTCGCGTATAGGCAGCCTCCTTCTCCAGCTTGGTGGCGACGTTCTCAGCACTCAACCTTCCTTCCACCGCGTCACCAAGCTCCGCCCGGAGAGAGCGGACCACCTCGACGTCCTCGTCCACCTTCTGCTGGAGGGCTGTGGCCCTACTCTCGGCGTTCCGTCGGAGGTCCCGCTCCATCTCCAGCTCCTTCAGGACTTCGCTGGCCTTCTCATTGGCCGCGGCATTCCTCTGCTATAGCTCGTCTTGCTCTTTTTGGAGCCTGGCAATCTCCTCTCCATCCAGCTTAGACCTCGCCAATAGGTCCTCAAACATCCCATGCGCCTCCTCCGCATCCTGACGCGCCTGGGCCTCCCACTCCTGGACGATAGCAAGCTAGGCAGCCATGTTTGCTCGCAGCCAGGCCTCCTCGGAGAGGCGATCCCGCTCCGCCTTCTGCTCACGGAGGAATTGGGATTTTTTCTGGCTACGAGCAACAAGAATCTGAAGAAGAAGAAGACTGATATCAAAAATGCGAGAACACACAAACACACGAAGAAAGAAGAAAGAAAGTCCAGAAAATACCTGAGAGGTAGGGATAACGATCTCACAGAGGGCTCCTCTGGCCTGGTCCAGGGCGTTCAGCATGGTCGAGATCCCGATGTCAAGACCTTCTCGCTCCATACTCTCGGAATGATCATCGAGCGAGAAAAGAGCCGACGTCGGGTCCTGAGCAGCCATCCACTGGAGCGGCGGCTCCCCCCGCGCAGGGGAGCGGCTTCCTCCCGACAAGGGGGCTGGTGGCGGCTCCCTCCTGACCCTGTGCGGCACCACCACCGCACTCAAGGACCCTCTGGCTGGACCCTCCTCCGTCTGGACCGCTTTGGGCGCCACGGGCGGATCCACATGGGTGCCTGGCGGCGCGGATTGCACCACGCCCTCGGGTGCCACCACGACCGCGCCCGGCTGATCCTGGTTTGGCGCAGTCACAATCACCTTCACCAGCGGTATACGGTCCTCGGCCGGCTGTTCCACCTCCGCGGGCGTGGGAGCCACCATGGACACCGTCGGTTCGGCCAACGCGGCCCCGACATCGGCACCACTCCTGCCTGAAACAGGGGTGACTCCAGGCGACGCCGTCTATCCCACTTGAAGGGCGAGACTCTTCTTGGGCGCCAGCCCCAGGGGGTGACCCGTCCGTAAGAACCTACACAAAGGTAATAACCGATAAGTCAAAATAAAAATGGAAAAAAGATGAAAACAGAGGAGTCAAGAGCTTACGTTGACCTCCTCGGCCGGCGGAAGCGTTTTGGGGACGGATCCCCAGATCCCTGCCCTGACTCGTCCGGACGGGACCGTTTCATGCCTGCCCCCTGCTCCGAGGCAGGGGGGTTCGTCTCGTCGGGCGCGGCGCCGGAGTCGCTCCCCTCCATCGTCTTGTCGGGCGCGGCACCGGAGCCGTCCCCCTCCATCGTCTCACGGGGCGCAGCACCAGAGCTGCTCCCCTCCATCACCTCACAGGGCGTGGCATCAGAGCCGGGTGCGGCTCCGGTGCCACCCCCCTCCACGGTCGCCTTGGGGTCGGCGGCAGCAAGCCCGGCGTCCCCCGTCCACCGATCCTCGGCCGGCACGTCGTGCGAAGCAGCGGACTCGCTGGCCTCCACTGACCTCATCGATTCACTTCCCTCTGCGTGAAAAGGGAAGGGCCCCTGCACGGGTGGGTGCCCACTCGTCAGCGTTTCCTCATCCTCCAGGACGCCCCAATCCACGTCGATGGCTACCTCGTCGTTGTCGTTGTCATCCTCATCATCGTCGTCATCCTCACTGCTCACGTCCTCTCCCTGATCCCGTGCCTCCTGCTTCAGTCGTTTCGCCTTCTTCATCTCCTCCTTTGCTTTCTTGTCCCACTCGGCCGCGAGTCGATTCACCGCCGCTGCAGCCCTGTCCTTCGGCAGTGGAGCCGGACTATCCTTGAAGACTAGCCCCCTCGGCTAGCCCCAACATCACAAAAGCAAGTATTAAAAAAAGGGGGGGGGGAGATTCAGGAGAAAGAAAAGAGTGCGGGAGAAGAGGGCTTACGAATTCGAAGAACCCAGGCTCCGGCCGCATTGGAGGATGCCCGGGCACCGGATACACGATATCGAGGACCATGCCGGCAAAATCCTTCATCGGCTCCGTCACCTCCTTGACACGCTGCGCCACTTCCGAATAAGGGAGCGCCTCGTCAACGAGCACCGTCCCCTCGAACGATATCCCAGGCATCATCCGATGTAGGGGAAGCACACGCGCCATCAGTGGCGCCACCCTCCTCGCGTGGTAGGCACCGATAATCCCCGACCCCTTTACACCCCGATCCTTCAGGGCATGGAGGGCGGAGAGAAGGTCGGAGATGTGCTTCTTGTCTTTAGACTGGACGCCCCAGCCCCACGACGCCGGAGCATCCACAATAAGATGTCCGGTGTACTTCAGTAGGGTGGCACTCACATCATCCCTAATATAAAACCACTGCGAATGCCATCCCTTGTTGGATGTAGCCAGACGCATGTACGGGTAACCCTTCGACTGGGTATGGCATAGATGAATGCTGGCACACCCCATCGGCGCGTTCACTTCTTTCCCCCAATCTTCCTCTTTGACAGACTAACGCTAAAGAAATACCGCCATAGATCAAAATGGGGATCGATCCCTAGGAAACCCTCGCACAGGGCAACAAACGCTGCCATATGCTGTATCCCATTGGGAGTTAGATGCTGCAGCTCTACCTCATAGTAATCTAATAGCCCCCGAAGGAATCTATGCGCGGGTACCCCGAATCCCCGCTCATGGAAGAGGGCAAAAGAGACGACATACCCTTCAGGCGGCACTGGCTCACCCTCGTCGCTAGGAAGCAACCACTCCTGGACGGCGGATAGTGGGCGGAGAAGGCCACGGCGGACGAGGCCCTCCAGACGCCGGGAGGTGATGCTTGATCTACCCCACAACTCCATTGAAGCAGTAGGGGGGAAGGGCAGGCGCGAGCTTAACGGCGGCTGGAACACGAACGCAGGCCGGTCGACGGTGGCGATGTGGGCGCGAGAGGCTGGGAAGATTGGCGGCGGATGTTTCAGAACGCAAAGGAAGGGGAGCGAAATACGGGACCCTGGGGGCGAACCCCGCGGTTTTATAGGGGGCGACGGACGCGAGAAGGGCAATCGTCCGCCTCGATCTCCAGGCCTGCCACGCGCGCCACCGCGTCATGTCGCGGGACACGCGCCCGTAGTCCCTATCCTCTCACCCCAAAAATCTCGGCGGACGGTTCGCCTTCCCCAAGCGAATCCGGACTCTCTACCCACCCGGGAAACGCAAGCCACAAAGGCCTGTTCTTTTTCTCTCTGGCCTACCTAGGGCCCAGAAACTCGCCACCGGCCCAACCAAGAAGGAATCCACGAACGATCCGTCATCAAGGGCAGAAGCACCAGTTAGGACAGCCCCGAATTAGTTCCCAGCGAACGGGACGCCACGACCCACTCGGAAGAACATCCAGTTGATAAAAAACTAAGTCCTTCAGCCTTACCCGCGAAGGGGCCGATACAACCCCCCGGGCAGCTCTACTCGAGTCACCCGGAGGCTCGGGGGCTACACCCATCGGGTGCGCTCGCGCGCACCCTCCGGCAAATTACCTTCGACGAAATCAAAAACATCCTCCAGGCGGTTCTACACGAATCACCTAGAGTCTCGGGGGCTACTATCGGGGACCTAATACCAGGGTACCCCAGGAGGTGGAACCGATAACCACCAAACGTGAAAAACTTCCGGACGCATAAAGGCGTCATGTCATCCCTTGTTCGAGTAACAGGAGTTCGGTTCCGCCTCGCCCGACACCTTTGGGACGGGCTCGGTCTCGCCCGAGGGCCGAGGGATAAACTCCGTCTCGCCCGATGCCTTGAGGGCGGGCTCGGTCTCGCCCGAGGGCTAAGGGATGAGTTCCATCTCGCCCGATCCCGGAGGGGCAGGGTCAGCCTCACCCGACGCCTTTGTGGGATAACCCTGTCTTGCCCAAAGGCTCAAAGCCAAACTCCATCTCGCCCGACGCCTATAGGGTGGGCTCGGTCTCGCCCGAGGGCTAAGGGATGGATTCCGCCTCGCCCGATCCCAGAGGGATAGGGTTAGTCTCGCCCAAGAGATAGGGATTGATCTCCGCCTCACCCGACCGCCCAGAACGAGCCTTGCCCTGATCGATATCTATCCCTCATAATGATGGATACAGGACGAGACAAGACGTTCGGGTCAACCATGGCTCCAACGACCATACCCTGCGCCTTTGGCAGGAAAAGGACTGCCAGGGAGCAACAGGACTGATGCTTTAGACCCTTCCGGGCGCCGCTGAGCCCAAAAGGTATTACAGGTGCGTGCATCTCACTCAGTAGAGTTGTAGGCGCCGCCTTCAACTCTGGGACACGGAACCCAACGAAGATATACGACAACCGCTACGCTCTGAGAACGGATTTGCTATCTCCACGAGCGACGGATACTCCGTCACCACACTGTGGACCCGAGGGAGTGGGGCCCTCTTCCCGACCCCTCAGGTCCTCCCAGTCAGAGGGCCTTGGCCACGGCGCTACACCAGACCCCGACCCCAAATTCTCCCTACAAGAATCATGGGAACCAGAAGGCGTATGGAGCAAGGCTGGAAGGAGGCTCCTAAGTCAAAACCACTGTACTACAGCCCATACCCTGCGCAGGGCAGCATACAGTGACTAACCTGACATCCTACAGAGACATCGACAACATGGTAAGCACTTATCTTCCTTCGCACTCATCAGAATTGAGGACCTGACCAGGTAGACATGAGCCCCAAGGCTAAGTAGAGTACGCATCCTGGAGCCCTCACCCTTGTAAAGCCAGCCCCTTCATCTATAAAAGGGGATGCGCATCCTCCATCAAAGGGACGGAAAAAATAGGACCGAACAATAGAACGCACTCATACACACGAGCAGCTACGAAGCTCTCGACCACCTTTCAATCCTTCGATCAGAGACTTGGGACCAGTCCCTCTCTCGGCAGTTTATATCCCTTACTACAGACCGTTCACGGTGCTAATAACAAAAGCAGCAACAAACTGGACGTAGGGACGTTCCGCCCGAACCAGTATAAATCCTGTGTCCTTTAGCGCACCATCCGAGCCTAACGCGCATTACTATAAATTTACTTGCCGGTGCTTGTATGAAACACCGACACCTGGAAACTGCAAGACGAATTTATTAAGCATAATTAATCCATCATTAGTGCATGTTAGTTACTGTAGCACTTATGGCTAATCATGGACTAATTAGTCTTAAAATATTCGTCTCGCGATTTCCAACCAAACTGTGTAATTAGTTTTTTTGTCTATATTTAATACTCCATGCATATGCCGCAAGATTCGATGTGATAGTTTGGGGTGAAAATTTTTGGGAACTAAACCAGGCCTTAGACAAAGTTCATGTTGATGTCATTGATTGCATTCATGTATATGTACTGTGTGTTCTTGGAAGAATCGATGAAAGAATCATAAAGGCCACAATAAGAGGATTTCTCGGTGGCATCCTGGTAATAATAAGTTTTCAATTTTATTAGTTATAGAAGTTTTGATATAAAAAATGAAAAAAGTTTTAATAATCCGTTATTGATGGTGTAAAAAGTTTTGATGTATATGAGTATTTGTGTCGGTGCAAAAAGTGACCAACACGTACATATTTATAGTTTTGCCGTATGTTGTGATCGGATGTGGCCTAGCACTCAATGACACAGGGTTTAAACTAGTTCAGGCAACATGCCTTACGTCTAGTTTGAGTCGGTCGATGACTTTATTCCTAAGCCCAGGTGCTCGAAGTTTGTTGTGGGGTTACAAATGAGAGGGAATAAGATAGGGGGTATCAGAGGTCCAGTCGGACTCTGGACCGAAGGGCCAAGACTGATGGGAGCTCCAACGTGCGCTAAGTATTTGAATGTATGCTCTGTGTGACTTTAGAGTTCTAGAGCCAAACAGAGTAAGAGTCGGAGTGAACTATTGTAATCAATCCTGGAATCGATCCTTGTGTTGTCTGAATCATCGTCCTTTTAGGAGAGAACACATCCCCTTTTATAGGTAAAGGGGACAGCCTTACAAGTGAGTGAGAGAGAGTGTGTATGTTTCCTAATCTTGTTGCCCACGCCATCGGGTACAAGACAGTTTGTCAGCGCCCACAATACTGTTGACGCCCGGGTGCGTGTGGTAGGTTCCATCATGTTCTTCTAGTATGGCAAATGTCGGCGCCTACCATATTGTAGGACAAATGTTGGCGCCCACAACACTGTTCATGTTCTGACATGTCTGGAAGGTTGAAGAGCACCCTTCTGACATGGCCTGATAGTACTGTCCCGCAGGTGTGCAGGGTATAGTCCACGGTATTATGGTTGACTTGAGAGCCTCTCCTTATCTGCTCCGCCTGGTCCTTGGGTCTTTTACCAAGCGGGTGTCCCTGTCCGGTCATTTTCCTAGTCGGCTTTAACCACGCCGGTCGGAGAAGAGCTATAAGTAGAGGTTCGGTGTATTCCTGGTTGGAGAAGCAGGTCGGAGTCAGAAGCGAGCGTCGCCCCTCCTTGGCTAGGCCTTCTGGTCAGAGAAGCGAGTTAGAGTCAGAAGCGAGTGCCTCCCTGGCCAGGCCTTTCGGTCAGAGAAGCAGGCCAGAGTCAGAAGCGAGCGTCGCCTCTCCTTAGCTAGGCCTTCTGGTCCGGTCGGGGACTAGATCGCTCTTTCGACCTATCATTAGGTATCTGGGTCGGCCCAGGAGTTATGCATTGTTCACAACATCGTCTGCTAGGCCGAGCTTTTGTTGGGAAGCAGGCCCATTAGGGACCCTGAGTTTATGAACTCGACAGGAGCCCCCGAGCCCCGGGTTATTCGGGTAGAATCATCTAGGGGATTTTTTATTTTGACAGCGGGTGCGCGCGAGCGCACCCGGTGGGTGTAGCCCCCGAGCCCTCGGGCGATTTGGGTAGAATCGTCTAGGGGATTTCTCGACTTGCCAGCGGGTGCGCATGAGCGCACCCGGTGGCTGTAGCGCCCAAGCCTACAAACGACTGGCGAGTTGGTTGGAGGCTGAGTATCTTGGTACTCTTTTCTGGGGCCGCATACTCCTGTTTTTCTACCGTTCGGGGTGTTCGCCCATGTTTGTCCCGCCCGCGACCTGCGCGGTCGATTGATTTCCTGAGTCGGTGTCAGGCGACCTGAGCCCCTGAACCCCATTGTGCTTGGTAGGGGTTGGTGTAGTTCCATGCGTTACCCCATCCACGGTTTCCATAACCAGAGGGGCTGAGCTAACGTCGCTTGCCTTGATGGCTTGAGTGACGTGCTCAGTGAGCTCGCTAACGGGTATGTTCGAGCAGAATCTAGGTCCGTCGTTCATGATGGGTCAGCATAGCCCTCATGTGGCATTCCACTACTCCTTAACCCGCTTCCCAGTAGATGCCCCGGTCATTCTAGAGACCGACTCAGGTGGCCCGCTGGCCTCCCCTCGATGGAGATTCTGTGGGCATGGCTCGAGGTTAGGATCAAACAAGAAGGTCAAGATAACCATGTCTGCTTCTAAACAGATCGAGCGAGGGCCGCTAGGGCTCATCTACATTTTTCTCCCCAAGCTCTGTTTGACGCAAGGCAGCCTCGAGCCCTTCGTGGGTGGGCCTTTGAACCCCGGTCGGTCGTTGCTCACGTTGAATGAGGCAACTACCGCTTCGTGATGCAACACGAAGCGTTGTGATGCATTAATTGCATATGCGATGCTTTGGATGTATGGGATGAATGAATGACTGTATGAATGAATGTGTGAATGCGTGTATGAGAATGGATGAATGAATGATTATGCATCAAAAAATAAAGTAAGAGGGTTTGGTAAAGTTACTTTGATGACTCGAGTGACGGGTTTGAGGAGCTCTTATCGGATATGTCCGAATGGGATCCGTGTTCATCGTTCGTGACAGAGACGACATGGCCCACATGGGGCATCCCTCTGCTTCTTACCTGTCGCTTGACTTTCGCCTAAGCCATCCGATCG
Organism: Miscanthus floridulus; assembly: GCF_019320115.1. Lineage (NCBI taxonomy): Eukaryota > Viridiplantae > Streptophyta > Magnoliopsida > Poales > Poaceae > Miscanthus > Miscanthus floridulus. Next base: position 30,251,471 of record NC_089594.1, read on the forward strand.
ACTCAGGAAGCCCATTGGTCTCTCCTTTGATGGAGATCCCGCCGTTGGGCCTTTCCAAGTCCTACCTAGGAAGGCAGAGGGCCGCTTGCATGTGGTCATGCCTTGTTTCCCATGCCCGACATGTGGTAGTGGTGGGCCATGCCTAGGCCACGTCCTATCTAACTAGGCGTCGCTTCGTTGGGCAGGGTGCGTCCCATCAGTCAAGATGCCTCCCACGTCGCGTTTATCTAGGCGTCATTTCGTTGGGCAGGGCATGTCCCATCAGTCAGGACATGTCCCACTGCATGCCTATCTGCATTGAATAGAGGAAGAGAGAGGGTCTTTTGCCCCAATCCTTCACCTTTCTCCAACTATCGTCCCTCCTCCTTAAATAGGGGAAGGGAGAGGGTTTTCGTCCCCATTCCCTCGCCTATTTTCCAACTGCTGCCTCTCCTCCTTCTTCTTTTACGCCAAGCTCGTTCGTGTGCCATGGCGGTTTCTAGAGGAGAGAGAGAGAGAGAGAGTAAAGCAAGGGAGGAGGGAAACTCATAGATCCGTTCGTGAATCCGGAGAGCGATGTCAAACTGGAGGCCATCCAAAGTTGATGAGGTGGTGCTGGCCACCTTTGTCGAGAAGGGGCTACTTTTGCCGAAGGAGGTGGCACACTGGAGGGCTCCCACGCTAGGGGAGGCTGGTCCATGACCTCATGCCAATGAGGTTGTCTCCTTCCTCGCCTTCCACAAGCACGGGCTAGGATATCCCGTGCACTGGTTCCTGCGTGGGCTCCTCAGTGAGTGGGGCTTGGAGCTACATCACCTTAATCCAACTAGGGTGCTGCACATTACTGGCTTCGTCACCATCTATGAGGCCTTCCTCGGGATGGAGCCGCATGTGGACCTCTTTCGGCGGATCTTCATCGGGCGAGCCTTGTCGGAGGGGAAGCCACCCAAGACCGCACCGGTTAGGGCTTCACCTTGCAGAAGAAGTCGAGGTCGTCGGGCTCCTACCCTGCATACTCCCCCTATGACTCCAATCAGGGGTGGCACGGGGAGTGGTTCTACATCAGGAACCCAGCGGAGGCGCCATTCCCTCCATTCACCAAAAGAAGGCCGGAGAGGCGGGAGAGCTGGTCGTGGGGTCTCAATAGTCGACAGAACAAGTTGGAGGTCATCGAGGTGGAGCTCCAGAAGCTGGTGCAACACAGCCTCGATGGGCTATGGGTGTTCCACACCTTCTTCCACCATCAAGTCACCCTGCTAGCAGAGAGGAGGTGGCCGATGTGGATGTACTCTGGCCCAATGAATCCCGACCATGAGTCGTTGAAGGAGTTGGTGCAGGACGAGTTCTGGAGCTGACTCGACTAGGTGCTACAACTGAAGGAGTTGGCGCAGGATGAGCTCAGATGCTGCTATCGAGCGAAAGGCAAAGCGGCCACGGTCGCTGCGCCCTTCGGAGACATCAACGGCTTCGCTCTCCCCTGCTCCAAGCGTGGCGGGGCACGCCGGTCGGCCAGAGGAGCTTGCCTACACCCCGCATCTTTGGGATCGGTGTGTGCGCGTGATCCACAATGGGGTGATGCCCTATTAGTTGCCCCAGCGGGTGCGCCACGAGCCAGCGGTCACAGTGACTCGTGGGCCAATCCGGAACTGACTGGGTCGGCACCTCCCTAAGTCGATGTGAGGGGCACGGGTCGTGACCCATGAGCGGTCCTCGTCCAGCGGGCTTGTTGTTAGCGGGTCAGGCTCTAGGACCTTGCCCCTTTCGTCTAGGTATGTATCCATGCTCCTTTTTTGATCTCATATTTGAGTTTTTTTTAGCGTGACTGACCTATACTTATTTGATAGCAGCCAAGTACTGATGGGACTGAGCATCGCCCCGCCTCCCATGCAGGAGGAGTGGAGACCCAGCCTACAGCAAGTCTCAACGAGCGGCGGGGAAAGCAGGCTAGCGGTGGTGCGTCCTTCCCTTCTGGGGGTTGCGCCCTCCCGGCTGGTTGTAAGTACGGCGGCAACGACAGTGATGGTGGCGATCCTGGTGGCGATGATGAAGGTTGGGTCGAAGGTGACCCTTGTGACCCCTCCCCCATAGTCACAGCGGAAGAGAGGAGGGAGATCGGGCTCCCTACCTCGCCCGGTGGAGGTACGCATGGCTCGCCCTCCTGGTCAGAGCTAGAGGTGTCGAAAGGTGACGCGGCCATGCCAAGGGTAGAGCATCCACCAGTGGGCCATGAGGTCGAGGTAGTGGAGATCCCCTGCTCTGGCGAGGCAGGCACTAGGGTGGAGTCACCGGTCATCCCGCTGTCGCAGGAGTTGGCGATGGTCCGGTCGTCGCATGATGTTGTGGCGGCTGGATCTTCTAGCATGTTGGGGGCTACCCATGATCTGATGTGGCCTAGATCCAGTGACCTGAGGAAGGCTCGGTTCGTCCTTCACGACGACGAGGAGGTGCAGCTCTAGGACTTACTTGGGGGGAGAGGACTCACGATGGAGTCCGATCATGCCCAAACCAAGGCGAGGCTCAAGGAGTCCTTGGAGTAGGTTGAGTCCATCCATCAGGCAGTTACGGTTGATCTTCCCCGCATCACAGAGGTAAGTTTTCTGCATTTTTAGCTTTCGTCCTTGACTCCTTGGTCTGTCGCTAGTTGTTTTAGCGTGTTTGCTTCTCTCTTTGCAGGGTTTAGAGGAGATGTCGAGCCGTAAGTCTCGTTTCCTCCGGGAGGAACATGGTCGGATGGAGCGGGAAGCCACGATGTCATGGCGGGTCATCGAGCTTGAGTGCTAGCTAGAGTTCGCTCACCGTGAGTCCCAAGACTGGGTGGCTGAGGCTACGGGAGCATGGGCGGTGGAACTGCTCGTGGTGGAATGGGCGACTGCCGCCGAGCGGGGGCTTAACATGGTGAAGGTCCATCAGGTGGAGATCAAGGTAGCACTCTAGAAGTCCCTAGCAGAGATCGAGGCGGTGCTCTAGAAGTCCCTAGAGGCTCTGGAGGTTGAGCGGAAGGCCCGGTCGGAGACTGACCGAGAAGTGCTCGCGCTCTAGGGGCAGGTGCTTGGGGTGGAGGAGTCGAACGTGCAGCTACATGAGAAGGTGACTTGGTAGGAGAAAGGACTCTCCATCCTCGAGAACACCCACCTCGGTATGTACCTATTCTGCCTTTGGTTGATGCCTTAGTTTTTCCCTTCCCTTGCTTCTAAACTTGTCGTGCTTTTTCTAGAACTGGGTGAAAGAATCAGTTCTCTAGAGTAGGACCTAGAGACGGCCAAGGCGACAATTGGTCGGAGCATGGAGGCACTAGCCAAGTCCCTTGAAGAGCGACGTGTTCTTGAGGGAGAGCTCGACTAGATCTGTAACGTTGCCCAGGTCATTGTTTCAGAGGTGTTCGGGTCGGCGCCGAGCACTAGCACGCTTGCCATCCAGCTGGCGGAGGTCCCGAACAAGGTTCAGGCACTCATCTCCAATGGGATGTTCTACGGGACATCAGGGGTGTTGACCTCAGTGGTGATGCACCACCCGGACCTGGAATTCGTCGCCATCTGTAGAGGGTACGCCGACGGCTGGAGCGCGGACGCCATCCATACACTCGGGGAGAGCTTGGTGCCATGCGCACAGATGGTTGCTAAGCAAGTCTCCACGTAGTGGGCGACAGAGGCTCACCGTGCGAGCGTGGCTGAAGGTGTTCATCAAGAAAACATCATCTAGCTTGCTGATGGAGTGGAGGCCGGGTCAGAAGCGAGCATCGTCCTGCATCCGACCGAACCGAATGTGGCCCCGTCGGAGAGCAAGCAACCCTTATCTTCGTCGGTCGTGCCGTCAGCCAGGCGGCCATAGTAGATTTTAGAGTAGAAGTAGTCAGCAAATGTAAAAGTTAAGTTCATGGGGAGCCTCCATGTGAATAGTTTATATCTCATGAATACATTAGTTTTGTTTTGTGATGGAATCACTTCGTAAGGGGAAGCTTGTCCCATCTATTCTTTGTTTTTACCCTAGCACAACTCTGTTTTTATCCCTTCTTTTTCGCACCTGCCCATTTGACACGTAGGCTACAATCTTAAGAACCCAGGTGTGGCCCGTGAGGCTCAGCTGCTAGTAACCATAGGTCATGGCAGGTGTGATCGGTCGGGAGTTTAAAACATAAGTTACGCAGGGTGACTAAAGGAATGGACTACCCTTTCGTTCGGGTGAAAAGAATTTACTATATGATAGTAAAAAAGAGAGGTGGTATTGCACCCTCATGGAGCCTCCGAGCGACCCAGGCCAAAATTGTTCGGGCTGGGGTGCTTATAGGAGCATACGTTGAATGAAAGAAAGTGGTAAGACCGAATTTTTAGGGGAAGAAATGACGTAACTGTTCGATGTTCCAAGTGTTGGTGAGAATGTTGCCGTTGTCGTCCTTTAGTCGGTAGGTGCCTGGTCAGATCACCTCGGTCACCATATAGGGTCCTTCCCATGGTGGAGAGAGTTTATGTTTCTCCTTGGTTGATTGGGTCCTTCGAAGCACGAGGTCTTCGACCTCGAGGATTCTCCCTCTGATTTTTCTTTCATGGTACCTATGGAGACTTTGCTGGTAGCAAGCGGAGCAGATGACGGTTGTCTCATGGGCCTCCACGAGCAGGTCGACCGCATCCTGCTGAGCCTCCATGGCTCGGTCTTGGTCGAAGGCCTTCACTCTTAGGGTGCCATGATCAAGGTCAAAGGGCAACACTACTTCAGCTCCGTAGGCCAGGAAGAAGGGTGTGAATCTTGTGGATCGGTTCGTGGTCATTCTCAGGCTTCAGAGGATCGCTGGGACCTTTGCAACCCATCGCCTTCGTCCATTATCACCTTGGTGAGGCACTTCTTGTGGACAATGGAGTCGATGATGGGCGGGTAGTGACCCGGTCTGGCGATGTGGGAAGGATGGTCCCTCTGATCAAAAGTGATTGGATATTCTGACCAGCTAAGGAAGGAGGGGACGGCCGTTTCGGTGACGCATGCCTTTCTGTAGCGCACTTTCTGCTGGCGCTTGGAGTAGATGGCATCGGATCCCCTGAAGATCATGAGGCATTCCTTGGGATTGGGAAAGCCATCCCCATCCTTGCCTGCCACGCCTCCTTTCTTGGCCGCTGCCTCCTTGCCCTTTCCTTCTTTTGGTCCACCGGCCTGTCGTAGAAAGTGCTTGAGGAGTTCGTAGTCCTTGTAGAGGTGCTTGATGGGGTAGGCGTAGTTGGTGCATGGACTCTCCATGAGCTTGTGTTGAAGTGGTTGGGCTGGCCCTACTGGGGGTACTTGCCCGTGCGATCGGCCGTAGCGACCAAAGCAGAGTTGGCCGGTCGGCGCTGATCCCTCTTGTTCTTTTTGCCCCTTTATGTGGAAGGGCCCTTGTCTTGGTCCTTGTGCTTGACCTTGCCCTTGTCCTGGCCTCCACTAAAGACTGCTCCGACCACCTCCTCGGTGGAGGTGTGGTTCGTTGCGTCGTTGAGCAGGTCGCGGGTGGTACGGGGCTTCAGACAGCCAAGCTTGTGGATCAAGGACTCACAAGTTATCCCAGAGAGGAACGCGCTGATGACATCCGCATCGACAACATCAGAAAGGGAGTTGCACCATTTTGATAACCTATGGATGTAATCCCACAGGGACTCATTGGGCTCCTACTGGCAGCTCTTGAGAACCCAGGAGTTCCCAGGGCGGACATATGTCCCCTAGAAATTCCCGATGAAGATCCTCTTGAGATCCGGCCAGTTGTGGATGCTATCATCCGAGAGGAATTTGAGCCACGCTCAAACATGTTCCCCCACACAGATGGGGAGGTATTGAATGATGAAGTGGTCATGATCCACTCCTCCGGCTCGACACGTGAGTCGAAAGTCTTTGAGCCATATACTAGGATTCGTCTCCCTGGTATATTTGGCGATGTTGGTAGGTGGTTGGAAGCGTTGTGGGAACAACTCCTTTTGGATTCGATGGCCAAAGGCCCATGGTCCTAGGCCATCCAGGCTAGGACTCCGATCGTCTGGCCGGCATCCATGCCTAGAGTGTGTTTCCCTACTCCCCTCGATGGTTCGGCCGGGGCCCGTGCCGCCTGCTCTCACCGCACCATGATGGACGTCATCATCATGTTAGGCTTGACGTCGGTTGTTGATGACGCTGTGAGCATGTCGGTTCGACCTGAGCCATTCGTGCATAGGGGGTCGGTGTGGAGCGGGCGTTGGGTAGGGCGTGGTGCAGCTGTGGCCTCCTGTTCTGCGCCTGGCGACTGTAGTGGTGAGCAGATGGAGCGATTTGTCTAGTGCGTCCCTATTCCCCTGGTGGGGAGAGAGGCCATGAGTCGGTGTCGCGACGCGGAGCTCTCCGCCTGTTGAATGGCGGTGGTTTCCACCAGCGCCTGGCGGTTCTGGTGGACCACCTGCTTCTAGGGGTCAACATGCTCTAGAAGGCCACGCAGAAGCATCACCACAGCGGCGATGTTTTGGCTAACCCGAGCGAACTATGGGGGATTGTCCCCCCCCATCCATGATGTTGCGCTGGACCTAGCGGGCCTGACCTGTTGCACTGCTCGTCGGGTTACGCGCGTGTGGCGCAGCATGCTGCACTAAGCGTGCCAGCATAGGTGGCGGCTAGCTCGGCCGCCTTTGTCGTAACTCCTCACCGTGCTCCTGTGTGAGCGCGAGGGCCTCCGCACAAGGGTTCGGAGGGGTGTGGGTCTATAGAGACTCCGCTACCACCGACGGCTATCCTAGAGCGTCCACCATAGCACACTCCCAAGACAAAGGGTGGCTAGGTGCCACGACATCGCCGATGCTAGAGCCATCGCTCTCAACCTCGTCATCCACGAGGTCATGGAAAGAGGCGGGAGCGTAGCCGGCCATTCCCATGAATTTGGATGTGAGAGGGGGCGGCGTCAGCATCTTTGGGAGCCCCCGTGAGTACGCCTCCGCGAAGGACATGAGGCCGTAGGGGGACCAGTTGCATGGTGGTCGCGGTGGGGACAACGTGGTCCCTCCGGAGAGTTGACGGAAGATATCAAATAGCGAGTAAAGAACAATATGTACGTTACTCACAGTGGGGTTTGAGCCCAGCGTGGGCTCGGAGCGAAGCGCAGGCGTCTTGTCGTTGAGGTCGTCGGGTGTCTCGGGGCCAACGGAGGGCGCTCTTCCTCCGACAGGCGCTGGGACAAGTGCCTCCTCGTGAAGGCGAAGCACGCCGAGCCGGTCGGCGACGAAGTCAAAACTTCCAAAGACGAAGGTCTAGAACGGCTTGAAGATGGGAGGAACCCACGTCCCAACAGGTGGGAGCGTGGGAAACTCTAGCGAGCCAAAGCGAATCGAATCGCTTGAGCCCATCACGGTGAAGATGGTAGAAAGGTGGGCCATCCGATGACCAAAAGCGTGAACGTACAACGTCCTCCCCACGGACGGCGCCAACTATCGGTGCGAAAAGTGACCAACACGTAAATATTTGTAGTTTTGCCGTACGTTGTGATCGGATGTGGCCTAGCACTCAATGACACAGGGTTCATACTGGTTCAGGCAACATGCCCTACGTCTAGTTTGAGTCAGTCGGTGACTTTATTCCTGAGCCCAGGTGCTCGAAGTTTGCTATGGGGTTACAAACGAGAGGGAATAAGATGGGGGGTATCAGAGGTTCGATCGGACTCTGGACCGAAGGGCCAAGAGTGCCAGAGCTCCAATGTGCGCTAAGTCTTTGAACATATGCTCTATGTGGCTTTAGAGTTCTATAGCCAAGCAGAGTGAGAGTCGGAGTGAACCGTAGGATCGATCCTGGAATCGATCCTTGTGTTGTCTGAATCATCGTCCTTTTAGGAGAGAGCGCATCCCCTTTTATAGGTAAAGGGGATGACCTTACAAGTGTGAGAGAGAGTGTGTGTATGTTTCCTAGTCTTGTTGCCCACGCCGTCGGGTACAAGACAGTTTGTCGGCGCCCACAATACTGTTGACGCCTGGGTGCGTGTGGTAGGTTCCATCGTGTTTTTCTGGTATGGCAAATGTCGGCGCCTACCATAGTGTAGGACAAATTCGGCACCCACAACTCTTTTTGTGTTTTGACATGTCTGGAAGGTTGTAGAGCACCCTTCTGACATGGCCTAATAGTACTGTTCCGCAGGTGTGCAGGGTACAATCCTTGGTATTGTAGTTGACTTGAGAGCCTCTCCTTATCTACTCCGCCTGGTCCTTGGGTCTTTAACCGAGCGGGCATCCTCGTCCGATCGTTTTCCCAGTCGGCTCCGACCGCGCCGGTCGGAGAAGAGCTGTAAGTAGAGGTTCAGTGTATTCCCGGTCGGAGAAGCGGGTCGGAGTCGGAAGTGAGCGTCACCCCTCCTTGGCCAGGCCTTCCGGTCGAAGAAGCGGGTCGGAGTCGGAAACGAGCGTCGCCCCTCCCTGGCCTGGCCTTCCGGTCGGAGAAGCGGGCCGGAGTCGGAAGCGAGTGTCGCCCCTCCTTGACCAGGCCTTCCGGTCTGGTCGGAGACTGGATCGCTCTTCCGGCCTATCGTTAGGTATCTGGGCCGGCCCAGGAGTTGTGCGTTGTTCGCAAGGTCATCTGCTAAGCCGAGCTTTTGCTTGGAAGCAGGCCCATTAGGGACCCCGGGTTTATGAACCCGACAATTTGAGTGATGGTATTATTTTTTTGGTATTATTGATGGCTTAGCTGCCTGTGATATGTAAGATTGCTATTGATCGTGCTTTTGATGACGCTTGATGATAGAGACATGAATAATAATCCACATCGATGATCTAGGCTTGGGTCTGGGCACTTCTCATCAGAGACATGGCCTTACAGCGGTACATCTGCCCACCAAAACAAACCACAGACTGACATCACAATGGTTCGTATGCGGACCAAATAGAAAGCAGACAGCCAGATCAATTACCCATATGTGATATTGGATACATGACAGGCGGGCCAGATCAAATAACCACCTTTGATACGGGATATGTCATAGATGGGTAGTAACCATGCATATCAAGGACAGGTAAAAGAACCATCGAGTTGGAGTCTGTGATGAACACGCACATCACAGACAGGTAATAAACCGTCTGTGATACACATACCACGCAGACAGGTAATCAAACCATCTGTGCTTAAAAATATACCACAGAAGGGTTCGCAAACCGTCTGTGACACATTAACCACCGATGGTTCTTTAACTATCTATAGAGACACACATTTTTCTACCTGTCTGCAATTATTGTTATCACAGACATGCCATATATTTGTCTTTGCTTTAATAATTAATTATAGACAGGTGAATTGTTCGTAGATGTGGTCACATCGCAGACCCTTACGCACAGACGCACGTGAAATCACCGTATGTGATGCAGTTGAGGCCCGTCTTTGATTATCGGATCTGACGTATAGTGTTGCGTGTACCAAAATTGTTAAACGAGACCAATTATGTGAGCTAGCTAGGGTTGGGTGAGTCATTTTTGTCTATATATTTTCAGTAATGCTATACGTCAACCGACTGATTTTGGTTGATCTATCAAACGGATTCTGGACGGTTTGATCTGCCGCGTGGCGTTGTTCCCTGTGCCGCCCGATCCGAATTCAGTTGTCTCCTTCCTTGACGCCGCGCTGCTCGCCGCCGCTGGCCTGCTCACGCGCTGGTGCCTTGCACGCCGAGCCGCGCGTGCGCGCTGCGTCGCTGCTGCGTGCTGCGCTGTGCCCGTTGCTGTGCCATGCTGCCGAGTGAACAACCCTACGCAATTTGTGAGCAATTTGTAATTTTCTTATGAAATTTGTGAACAATTTGTGAAAAATTTAACATATATTTATCTGATATATGCAATCCATAGAAATAATTTATATTTTTTTTAAAAAAAATTGGTAAATATTTGTATTATACCCAAATTACACCACTGTGTCCAATAAATTACACTAAAAAAATTATTGTAAATACAATAATAAAACAATATAAATATAACTAGATGACGTGTATGGGAAAATTCGGTTGACAGAAGAGGCTAAAACAACTTAATGTCACCTAGACAAATCCTATATTTTAGTTGGACTGAAATTTACCGTATATATATCACTTTTTTAATCTATAAACTCTAGATGTGACCTGTATCAGCAAGATAGCCTCGGCTTTGCCATACGGGGGCGTAAGTTAAACACAAAAGGTGAAGTAAGCTCACAATGTATAATTGGTCTATAAAACTGACGGCAATAATAAAACTCTTTTTCTTTTTGCGAATGATAATAAACCATATCTTTTACTAACACATACCGACAAGAGAAAACTGTCGCATATGTTCACAATGCACGAAAGGCACATGTACATATGTGGAAACCACGATGCAGGAATGTTCCAGCACGGCGTGCAACGACGTACGCCGTCGCCAACTATCGCTGTCCGGCATCGCAATCGGCATGAACAACCCCTGTTACCGTGGCTTTCAAGGCTACTTGCCTAGCTCCCTTTCCACTCTTGTTCTTTGAATATGAAATGAAACCCCTAGTCATCCAAGGGAGCACGCGCAGCAGAAAATGACTGCATTACGTACGTGCTTGGAACGTACATCATGCATGACAACATGCATGATGCATCCACACAGAGAGCCTGGCGAACGAAGCTAACTCCGACTGCTATTTAGGCCTCGTTCGTTTTGGCCGGAATGGCCCGTTCCGCTACCCAATCAGATTCATGACTTAATATATGTGATCCAACAAGGGTCACCATACTTAATGGCAAGGAAACAAAATAATTGCATATTAAAATATACAAGGTGCCATGCAAAGTAACAGTATGAATATGCATGAAAAATACACAACTCAGTCCCTTGCAAAAAAAGCAATTAATAAGTTTATGATCATTAGATTAGACTACAAAGTGTCTATTATGTCAATTTGTAGGAAATAAACAAAGCAAAACATACAATTTAATACAAGTAATTTTTTATTAATCAAATAAAATATATTAATAGTTCATTTTTTAAAATTCTAACCCGTGCGAGAGCACGGGTTGATGGACTAGTTATATTAATGTGGTTATTGAATCAGTTATGTCGAGCTACACATTTGAAGTGGTTACATGGGCCAATGTTCATGATTTAATTTACGGTTCCGATCGTTATAGACATATATCCGACCGCATTGTATCGTTCCGATGTCCTGTTTACGTTTTCCCGACCGAATATTCCCGATCCCAGTTCCATTTCCCTATAAAATATGAAAACAAAAATGGTTAGAGGGTTTTCCTCACCGTTTTCATCCCTAGCCGCCGCCAACTATGCCTGTCCGGCATCGATCGGCATGAACAACCCCTGTTGTCGTGGCTTTCAAGGCTGCTTGCCTAGCCCCCTTTCCACTCTTGTTCTCTGAATATGAAATGAAACCCCTAGTCCAAGGGAGCACGCGCAGCAGAAAACGACTGCATGCATGTCCAACAATGGCACGCCTCTGGGCTACTACGTATGTACGTCTTTGGAACGTACATATGAATCCCAGTGCACGTCAGACAAAGTGAACACGAGCTGCCTCCATGCTGCATCCACACAGCAGGCTCAAGCTATTTAAACCTAGCTCGTTCGTCTTCCACGACCCACATCGATCTGAACCAAGGCATCTTGGAGGAGAGAGCTTGCCGCTAGAGATCAATCAACAATTCCGGCGGATCGGAGACTACAATAATGGCTTCTCTCACAGGTCCATGGCTTCATCTCCTAGTGCTTCTTGTGGCCATAGGCACGTTCCTGCTGCATGCCCCCGCGTCGGCCGGTCGTGGCGGGAACGACGACCCTACCGCCGGGTTCGAGAAGGTGGAGCTCTCCGACAGCGACTTCGAGGTGCAGAGCCCGTACAACGTGCCGGAGAGCCAGCGGTTCCAGTACCGGAACGGCGTCCGGACGTTCTGGGTGTACCGAAACGACAAGCCCTTCAACACCGCCACCCACACCAACCCCCGCTCCGAAGTGAAGGTCAAGGTAATAAGCATACAAAAAGCTCGATCCGTATGGAATTTCTGTTGTTCCAAATAATCCGGCATACGCCAGCACACACGAATAATCTATATTTATCCTCTTTGTCGTCGTCTTGGATGCATGATCATCTGCAGGGCCACGACTACTCGTCAGGGGTGTGGCAGTTCGAGGGCTACGGCTATGTGCCGTCGGGGACCTCGGGCGTGTCGGTGATGCAGATCCACGACGGGAAAGGCGCGGCACACTCCACGGTGCTCATGCTCCACGTCTACGACGGCGTCCTGCGCTTCTACAGCGGCACGGCCATAGAGGCCGGCATCTACGACCGCTGGTTCCGCCTCAACGTGGTGCACGACCTGGGCGCGTCGACGGTCACCGTGTACGTTGACGGCCGCCGCAAGTTTGGTGCCAGCGTCATCCCCAGCGACTCCTTCTACTTCAAGTTCGGGGTGTACATGCAGCACCACGACCAGTCCAGCTGCATGGAGTCGCGATGGACCAACGTCACGCTCTACACTAAGCACTAAGCTAGCTAGATCTATATGAGCTAGCCTCCCATGCGTATTGGTATTGTATTATATTGCGTAGCATGTGTACGTTTACCCATCCTTTTGTGTACACTATCGAGAGGGTTGAATAAAAATTCTTGCTTCCAGTGTTTATTTACATACTACAGGACCTAGGCTAAAAAAATTCCTAACAGCTAAAATCTTTAGGAATGACCCAACAATTGTTAGGAATAGGTCTCTGATGGCCGGTTGTCAGGAAACCGCTGCCAATAATATGCATGAGCACACAACCATAAGTGACCAAGTATATAATGGACTCCACCATCATATTAATTTATATCGTCGAGATAGTCGGAAAGCACATTTCACTTAGCCAAACCCAGCCTGGCCGGTTACATTTCTCTCATCGAGCTGATCAAAAAACATATATAAATCGCCTCGTTTTGAGTCCGGATGAAATAAAACGAATTTCGAAAGATTTTCTGCGCTTGGCACGCAACAAAACCGCTAGGGTGTGGTTTGCTTGCCTGTGTGGCTGCCCAGCCCCCGTGAAAACTGTTCAAACCAGTTTGGGACCAGGCCAAGCCGGTTTTCTTATCCTATTCCGTACGGATTGGTTTCCAAAACGATTTTGGATCTATTTTTGGTGTGAGAGACTTGGAGATGTCTGGACTTGGTCCTACTAGGATAAGACCACCCTATTTATATAAATGAAAGGATCACGGCCTATTGGGATCATCCAACATCCAATCACACTTTTACATCTATTACTCCTATTTTGTCCTAATTTCTCTTCCAACCTCCATGTTGTTGTTCATCGCTTGATCCAACGACCAATGATGGCGCCCTAGGCTTCCTAGCCGACCTACGGCAACCCGATGACGTCCTTGCCCCCACGGGTCCCTCTCAGGTGAGAGATTCGACGGTCCCTTTGCTAGTTTGCCTGGTAACTACCTGTTCTTCGTCACGCAAGCATAATTGGTTACCCTTTGGTGGTTTGCTCGTAAACCTCTCCATGCTTCACCACATAAGTGTGATATCCTCGCTGCATTCTTTGGTCCGTGGCGACTCGGGTGATCTAGCCATAGCTAGTGTGTGATCCAATTCAGTGTCAATCTACTTTTTGGCAATTCCGCTGGGGAAGAATTTCTTCGACTCTAATTTGTAGCCGAATCACTTTGCCCTAGCCCTACTCATCATTGATCTATCTTCTTGTGTTCGCTATTACAGTTGCATCTAGCCCAAAAAGGTTGATTGCATCTGATTTTGACCCCTTGTGATCTTGCTTGTAGTTTGGCAACATGTTGCACTTGTCATTGAAATTTCAGCAAGGCAGAGATCATGGAGTACCAAGGTGTTACATCACAATATACTACTACAAATACATAAGGTACAAACTTTCAAATGCATCTTATGGTTCTAATAGTTATTTTGCAAGTCATATATATTCTCATGTTGGTGTTGCTAGTCATAATAATAGTATGTATGTTGCATCGACTAATGCCTATGGATATCATGTTTTTCAAGAGCCGATGTCAACTATGAACTCTTTGGGTTTTAATGCTTCTAGCAACATACAACATGCATATCCTTATTCATCGGCTATAAGTCCACAATATGTGGTTCCGCCACAAGACATGCCGATAAATGAGAATTGACTATGGTGATGCTAACTATTCAGTCAATTACTCTCAATTCTCATATGATGCACGATATGCTAATAGAACAAATCTTCTACCTACAAATTCAGCATCATATGCAAATGCTAGTGCTCATAATTCGGCCTCATATTTCTAATAACTATGGCTGAATTAATGAAATTTCAGCAAGGCATTCAAGTGCTAATGCTCATGATTCGGCCTCATATGTTGCTAATAACTATGGTCAAATCAATGAAAATTCACAAAGACATGCTAGTGCTAAAACTCATGATTCGGCTTCCTATGTTACTAAAAACTATAGCTGAATCAATGAAAATTCATTAAGGCATGCTCGTACTAATCACAACGGGAAACCCAAGATTTGCCGAGTGCCCAGGAGTTTGCCAAGTGTCAAAAATCGGGCACTCGGCAATCATACATTTTGCCGAGTGCCACACTCGACAAACAAGCTTTTGCCGAGTGCCCGGCTCTCGGCAAAATACAGGCACTCGGCAAACCTTAATTTGCCGAGTGTCAGACCCTCCGCAAACTAGAGCACTCGGCAAATATTGTTAGAGGCATAACGGCACCCAACGCCGTCAACTTTGCCGAGTGCTAGGCGTTAGGCACTCGGCAAATAATTAAGTTTGCAGAGTGCCAGGGATTGGCACTCGGCAAACTATTTATTTATTTTTTGATTTTGGCCACCAATTTTTTTTGGTAGCCCTACAACAGTACCTGGAACCACATATTCAAATTTGGCACATTTTCACTTATTTTTTCTATATTTCATTAGTTTATTCCATTTTGTTGATTTTTTCGAAAAATACAAGTTTGAACTACAGGTGCATCGAATATTGGATTTGAATGATTCAAAAAATGACATTCATGTTTATGAGTGTAAGTTTAGGCCAAATCTAGGAACTGACCCTAAATTTCTATCAACTTGCTCACGGGGCAACGTCACCAAATTGCGTGCGAGTTGTTTTTTAATTCCATAAAATGCAAACGAAATCGAAAAAACATGAAACTTGTGGAGATGCCGTGTTATCGTATGCGTCGGCTGTGGTAAAAATTTGAGAAAGTTTCGAGCATGTTGTAACGTACCATGCTTACAAACCAGACATTGATCACATGTGGAGATGTCCTGGTTTGTAAGCATGGTACGTGACAACGTGTTCGAAACTTTCTCAAATTTTTACCACAACCTACGCATACGATAACACGACAGCTCCACAAGTTTCATGTTTTTTCGATTTTGTTTGCATTTTATGGAATTAAAAAACAACTCGCACGCAATTTGGTGGCGTTGTCCCATGAGCAAGTTGATAGAAATTTTGGGTCAGTTCCTGGATTTGGCCTAACCTTACACTCACAAACATGAATGTCGTTTTTCGAATCATTCAAATCCAATATTCGATGCACCTGCAGTTCAAACTCGTATTTTCTGAAAAAATCAACAAAATAGAATAAACTAATGAAATATAGTAAAAATCGGTCAAAATATGCCAAATTTGAATATGTGGTTCCTGGTATTGTTTTAGGGCTACCAAAAAAAATTGGTGGCCAAAATAAAAAAAATAGTTTGCCGAGTGCGAATCCCTAGCACTCGGCAAACTTAATTATTTGCCGAGTGCCTAACACCTGGCACTCGGCAAAGATTTTGAAATAAAAAAATGGGAATCTTCTTTGCCGAATGCCGTAGATCTTGGCACTCGGCAAAGCTATCGTGGATTAAAAAAAATACATCGGCCTTATCTCTGTCCACAGACACACTCACACACCATTCTCGCACAGCGCCGCCGCCGCCGCCACCGTCGATGTTGGCCCGCACACGCCGCCGGATCCGTGCTCCTTGCTGGCCGCTGCTCCATCGCGCGCGTGCAGCCAACCTACCGTCGCCCCGCACAGCCGCCCACACCGCCACCGTGGGCCGTGCTGCCGGATCCGCGCTCCCTGCCGGGCGCTGCTCCATCGCGCGCACGCAGCCGGCCTGCCGTCGCTCCGCGCCACCGGTCCACGCCGTCGCTGGGCCGCGCTGTTGTCCTAGCGCCGTAGAAGCAAGAGGAGGAAGGAAGAGGAGGGAGGAAGAGAGAAGGGGAGAAGGAAGGAAGGGGAGAAGGGAAGAGAAGGGGAGAAGGAAGAGGAGGGAGGAAGAGAGAAGGGGAGAAGGAAGAAAGGGAAGAAGGGAAGAGAAGGGGAGGAGAAGGAGGAGCCCGGCCGGGAAGAGAAGGGAAGGAAGGGAGAAGGGAGAAGGGAAGGAAGGGAGAAGGGAGAAGGGAGAAGGAAGAGGGAAGAGGAGAAGGAGAGAGGAGAAGGAGAAGGGGGAGAAGGAGAGGAGGAAGAGAGGAGGAGGCGGCCACGCTGAGCACGACCCGCTCACCCGAGGAGGATTGCCCGTCCGCCCGCCCTCACCGACGACTGCGCACGCTAGATATGCCCTTCTCTCACCTTTTTTTTTCTCCCGTGTTGTTATGTTGTGATGTGCTAGGTGACTATGGAGGTGGCGGTGGAGGCGGAGGAGGAGATAGGTGGCGGTGGCGGTGGTGGAGGTGTTGGAGGTGGTTGTGGATGTTTATATGGTTGCCGGCCATCGTGCCGTTGATTTTTGTAGGTTTTGGGAACCTCACCGTGTAGGGGAGGTTCTGCCGATTTTTTTTTTGAAAATGACAGACTTTTGTTCCTTGTTTTGTAGAGAAGAGCCGATCCGGAGTAGCCCCACGCCGAGCCGGTCTGCCTGCACAGTGTCGGCTCGCCACAGCTTCGACTCGCCACCGCCCCGCTAGCCTGACTGCACCGCCACCCTAGGTATAACTCCTGTACCCATATCTTGCATGGTCGTAGATAACGTCACCCAGTTAAGCGTCTCCCGCCCGAAAGAGATACGATTGGAAGTATTTCATACTTCCAACCGTACTGTTTCGGATTGTCCACGTTTTTTGGACAGCCCGCGGATGCGTAGATGGGTTAGTTTCCATGTTCTACTCCAGTCCGAGGTCGAGTTTCGGCAATACCTCCCCATTGTTCTCTGGATACACACTCTCCCTGCCAGGACGTGTATCGGGAGAACAGCGGGGAGGTGCTGCCGAAATTCCGTCTCAGATAGGAGTAGAGCATGGAGACTAACCTCATCTACGCATCCACGGGTGGGATTAGGACCTATCCTTCACCTATTAGATAGTAGGAACACCGTGTAGATGCAATTGCTGGTTTTATTACTCGCTTATATATATATATATATATATATATATATATATGTCAAAGGATGGATAACCGTGACTAGATGTACATGGGCCACGTAGAGATGACCCCAGAATGGATGTGCAATACCTCTACTTTCTTAGACCATGCATTTGGCCCAGCTGCTCAAGGGGCGAGTCGGATGCCGTGTCCCTGTAGCAAATGTGACAACAGGAAAAGAAAAAATAGGAAGAAGGTGGGGGAAGATCTTTGGAAGTTTGGATTCACGCCAAACTATACCCGCTGGATCTTCCATGGTGAAGCGGATCATATGAGAGAGGAGGTGGTGAGACAACGCCTCGAGGATTTTGATGGTGATGCCGGGGTACTAGACATGATGGATGACTTTCATGAGGCACAGTTTGGTGAAGGAATGGAGGAGGAACCAGAGGAAACCACAAAGGCGTTCTACGACATGATGTCTTCGGCACAGCAGCCCCTTCATGAAAAGACTGAGGTTTCGCGATTGGATGTCGTTGGATGCCTAATGGGGTTCAAGTCGTAGTATAGCCTGAGTCGAGACACCTTCGATGCTATATGTTGGCAGTTGTTGGGACCCTGCTTCTGGAGGGTCACGTTCTGATGAAGAACATGTATGAGTCACATAAACTTCTTCGTGCACTAAAGATGCCGTATCAGCAGATCCATGCTTGTCCGAATGGTAGCGTCCTATTTAGGAAACAACACGAGAAAGCAACGCACTGTCCAAAGTGCAGATCCTCTAGGTTTCTGGAGGTAGACTCTAGTGATGGCCAGAAGAAGCAGCTTGATATCCCCATGAAGGTCCTATGGTACCTTCCTTTCATACCGAGGATCCAACGGCTATTCATGATAGAGGAGTCCGCCAAACAGATGACATGGCACAAAAATGGCAATAGATACAATTCTGAGAAGATGGTACATCCATCCGATGGTGATGCATGGGTCCACTTTGATGGTAAACATCCCGGTAAAGCTTAGGAGGCTCAAAATGTACATGTAGCGCTAGCAACAGACGGGTTCAATCCGAATGGAATGATGGCGGCCCCGTACACTTGTTGGCCCATGTTCGTGATCCCCCTAAATCTTCCCCCTGGCGTCATGTTTCAACCCAAGAACATATTCCTGTTGCTCATAATTCCCAGACACCCGGGGAACAATATGGGAGTGTTCATGGAGCCTCTGTTTGACGAATTGATCGATGCTTGGGAAAATGGGGTACTGACATACGACCGAGCTATAAAGAGGAACTTCAAAATGCATGTCTAGTACTAGTACTCTCTGCATGACTTCCTAGCGTATGGCATATTCTGCGGGTGGTGTGTTCATGGGAAGTTCCCATGCCCAGTATGCAAGGAAGCTGTGAGGTTCAATTGGTTGAAGAAGGGTAGCAAGTTCTCTTTGTTCGACCAACATTTTGTCGATTCCTCCCTTCTAACCATCCATTCAGACGAGACATCAAGAACTTCACGAAAGGTGTTTGAGTCACTGACCCTGCACCTCAGATGATGACCGGCGCTGAGGTCCGTGCTCAGATAGTGGCTCTCAAAATTGATGACAACAAAGCTGGTTTTATTGGATATGGTCAGGATCACATGTGGACTCATATATTGGGCTTGACTAGGCTCCCCTATTTCAATGACCTCCTTCTTCCACACAACATTGATGTAATGCACACTAAAAAGAATGTCACCGAGGCACTTTGGGCAACACTCATGGACATTCCTGATAAGACAAAGGACAACGTTAAGGCTAGACTGGACCTGGCGACATTATGCGATAGACCAGAGCTAGTGATGAAGCCTCCTGCGCCCGGCAAGAAATGGAAAAGGCCTAATGCTGATTTTGTCTTGAAAAAGGACGAAAGGAAGGAGGTATTGCGGTGCATCTAGACATTAATGTTCCCTGATGGGTATGCAGCGAATCTGAGGAGGGGAGTGAACTTGTCTACTATGCAAGTCTTAGGAATGAAGAGTCATGACTACCACATATGGATTGAGCGGCTTCTTCCTACCATGACCCGGGGATATGTCCTCGAGAATGTCTGGCGTGTGCTGGCAGAGTTGAGCTATTTCTTTCGCTAGCTTTGTGCCAAGGAGTTATCTCGAGCCATGGTTGTTGACATAGAGAAAGTGGCACCTGTGTTGCTCTGCAAGTTAGAGAAGATCTTTCCACCCGGCTTCTTCCTGCTGATGCAGCATTTGATTTTGCACCTACCGTACGAGGCACGAATGGGGGGTCCCATGCAGGCCCGTTGGTGCTATCCAATCGAGAGATGTCTAAAGGTTCTTTGCAAAAAGTGTAGAAATAAAGCCAAAATTGAGGCGTCCGTGGCAGCGGCATTCATTATGGAGGAGGTGTCAAACTTCACAACAGCATACTATAAGGACAACCTTCCAAGTGTGCACAATCCACCCCCTCGTTACAACACCGACGAGAGTTCATCGAACCTCAGCCTTTTCAAAGGGCAACTCGGAAGCGCAAGCGCATCGAGCACCAAGACCTTGTAGTATGATGAGTGGCACACTATCATGTTGTATGTGTTGTTGAACCTTGATGAAGTGAACCCGTATTTGCGGTAAGTTCTCAATGAGCTTGTTACATACGCCGTCACTATCCTCCATCCATCCAACACCCTTGTCTCTCATTTTTTTAAGGGAATTTCTGGATAAGTACTGGCAAGAGGATTGGGCTCCTTCCCCTCAAGAACAAGATAGCCTTCTCAAAGATGGTGTGCCCGATTTCATTTTTTGGTTTAGTAAGAAGGTACCGTCCAATTTATCTTGTTCTATCTTTGACTCACCACTTTGCTCGTACGAGCAAGTAATGTAACGATCTATCCGGCCTCACCTTGTAGGCCCGCACGGATGCGGAAATGAGTGATGAGTTGAGACAGGTTGCCAATGGCTTCGCCTATAAGGTCAAGTCATTTACCATTTATGATGTGAATGGATATCGTTTTCACACAACAAGACACGAGCAGAGTCGCCCAAACCGAAGAACCACGAATACCGGAGTTTGTACGCCTAGCACCGATGACCGCGACTACTACGGTATAGTCGAAGAAATTTACGAGCTCAGATTTGAGGGTCGCAAACCTCTTAATCCAGTCATATTCAAATGCCATTAGTTCGATCCTGATGTAACGAGAATGACCCCTGAGCTTGGGCAAGTCAAAATTTGATAGGATTCCGTCTATCGAGGCGACGATGTCTATATTGTGGCTCAACAGGCCACACAAGTTTATTATCTCCCATGGACGTGCCAAAAAGACCCCAATCTTATGGGCTGGTACCTTGTGCACAAGGTATCGCCGCACGGTAAAGTGCCTGTCCCGAATGATGAGGATTACATCTTTGACCCAAACACATACAATGGAGAGTTCTATCAACCAGAGGGGCTAGAAGGGAGGTTTGACATAGACATGTCTTCGCTGATGGGCATGGAAGTAGACAATGACATTGATGAGGACGATGAAGATGAGGACGATGGAGATGAGGTGCAAAATGCCAACGACTTACAAATGCTTGAGCGATTACGTTTAGGCGATGACAATGATGACAACGTTGGAGATGAGGCCGATTTTTTCGACAATATTGATAGTGATGCCGATGACAACGAGGGAGATGATGACAATGAGGGAGATGATGACAATGAGGGAGATGATGATGAGGGAGATTATTTCTAATTCATGTAATACTATATTATTATTATTATTATTATTATTATTATTATTATTATTATTATTATTATTATTATTATTATTATTATTATTATTATTATTATTATTATTATTATTATTATTAATTTGCAATTATGTTTCATTCATTTTGCATCTCTTTATAAGGACTTACAAATTCATTTTGCATCTTTGTAATTGCAGGCACTCGACAAAATGCCTAGGGGAAGGCAGAGGCTGGTCCACTCGCTCTACGCGACACCCCCCACTCAGGAGGACGAGGAGCCGCCGGTAGAGACGTCGGCGAGGAGGACTAGGACCGGCCGCCCCCACGGCCGTCCGAGGCCTACGCCTCGCGCCCCGTCGCCCGAGGAGGACCAGGTGGCGGCCTCCGGGGACGAGGGCGACTAGGGGGCGGCCGCGGGGGACGAGGACGACCAGGCGGCGACAGCAGGGGGTTCCGCTTCATCTGGCCACGAGGAGGCGGTGACAGCAGGGGGTTCCGCTTCGTCTGGTGGGTCGACCGTCTACTTGCGTGGGCCGTCGACCCTCCCGCGGAGGCCGATCCCAGTTCACCAGCGCCCGGTGATTCGACCCATGGGCGATGGGTACGTAACCATTCATGTTTTCTCTACTTGTTCATATGACATGTTGATAATCAAAATGGAGACTAATAATTCTTCTTAATGACTCGTGCAGCAACTAGGAAGTTGTGTCCGGAGCTGGCTAGGTATGCCAGATCAATGGCATCCTGAGCCTTCTGATTCGAGAGCACTACCCTGGCATGGTCACCGTCGCAGGCACCAACGGCAATGTGACTACGCCGCCCTGGACGTGGGACCACTTTGCCCTCGCCACGAACAACGTCGTAGGCACCAAGGTGGCGTGGATTAAGCAGGAGCACTGGGTAAGTCTTCATCGCACTACATTGGTCAATTTATTGTATTCATTGGTCGTTCTTAAAATAATGAAATGATACATGATGCATGTATGTAGAACTTCTTCAGGTGCGCCCCGGGGTACAAGGGCCGGGCGGAGCGAGTGCAGGACAAGGTCTATAGGCACCGACTCTCAGACCTGTACCATGAGACGTGGCTCCAGTGCATCATCAACTACAATGGGAATGTCCTTGGTGAGGCAGTGAGGAAGCAGGAGGCTAGGACCATGATGCTCACCAGGGAGCAGTACCTCTAGGTTAGTACGAAACATTAATACTGATTCCTTCCATGAAGAATAGGAAGGCTTCATTTCATCTTTTGACATGTTATATACTTGATGGTCTGCAGATGTGTCCTGATTGGTGCGCCAAGGACCGAGCCTGCTGGGCGGCCATTGTGGACAGGTGGTGCTCGAATGAGTGGATGGAAAAGCACAACATCCGTCGGGACTGCCGCCTGTAGATGGGTGGTGTGCCACACCACCAAGGCAACCGTCACCTTGGCGCGTACGCCCAGACATGGGTAACGCTCTTTATATTTATTTCTTTATTCATTCGAACGCTCAATTCTCATTACTTGTAATCATCTTGGTGTTTTCCTCACAGTCCCAGACGCATGGTGGCCAGGAGTGAAACGAGTTCATGGCGTACGCCCTGGCACACAAGGGCAAGGTGACAGCCCCGGACCTCACCTACAACCTGGAGGACCCGCCCGAGGCGTACACCAACACGAGCGTCCACAGCAAGCTCAGCGAGTACTCCTCGGTGGCTCGCAGGCGCTATGGGGAGGACTTCAATCTGGCCTCCCAGCCCCTGGATGTGGACCTCGTGATGAGGCTTGGAGGAGGGAAGTAGCACGACCGGTACTGGATGGCGGACAGCCAAGTTGACACGACCTCTACTCCCACCCTCTCCTAGATTCGAGCAACGAGCACGAGCTCCTCCCTCCCTATACGACCTCGGCAGCAGAGTTCACAGCAGCAGGTGGCGGAACTCTAGGTTAGTCCTGTTTTATTCGTCGTTCATTGCTTTTGCATATATCTTGCCTTTGCATTGTTGAAACATTGCGGGTGAAATATTGCAGGCTCAGGTGCAGAGGCTGGAGGCCACACAGGCGGAGCAAGAGCTAAGGAGGCAGGCCGAGGAGAAGAGGCTGTAGGACCTTTATGCGTTCATGGCGAACCTTCAGGCCATGACGGGTATAGCCGTGCCACCTTCGCTCCTCGCTCCAGTGCTTCGTACTCCTGAACCTAGTCCGGTGAGTATGGTTGTTTATTGCTTTAGCTTGTGCGACCCTCCTACAGAAACTCATGAATTCGCTTTTCCTTTGCGCAGCCACCGTCCGCGGGTTCGAACCTGACTCCTCAAGGGCACCACTCGACGCATCCAAGTGAAGCTGGCCCTTCTCCACAGTTGAAAGGTCCTTGTTTGGTTTTGGTAATTGAGTGACAACTTAGGTGGACTAATTGTGTTTATGTGAGATACAAAGGTGATTAGTCCACAGGTACATGTGTGTGAGCAACATATGCCATGAAGGTGAAAATGGCTTGGAGATGTTGCAAAGCTCACACATGTGATGATGAAGGAGCTTATTGCACATGAGACATGACATTGAGTCATGTGATCAAGGTGGAGAAGATCAAGACAAGACTTAGCTTGATGGACCGGTTGCAAGCGTGAAGGGCAAGTCGAAGGCTTTGGAGTGATGGACCGCGTGGCGGTGAAGCTTGAGCAAGACTTGGCGCCGATGGACGATGGCAACGGTGAAGAGCAAGTAGAGTCAAGATCGATGAACCAATATGATCATGTGATGATATGAAGTGGATCATATCATTGTTGATCGTGTTGGTGCATGTGTTGCATCGACATTGGAGGAGATGGAATGGAATGCGCAAGGCAAAGGTATAACCTAGGGCATTTCATTTCACCGGTCATAGGTGTGTAGAGAAGTTTATGACCAGGTTTAGGATAGATGGCCGTACTATCAAGAGGGGCAAACTTGTTTGCATATCGGTCATCTAGTGCCACTCGAGTGATCTAACTTTGCATTGTCGCTAGGATCGAGTGGCGTGGCAAGTTGAGTGGCTAACATCCTTTGGGAAATGATTGTGAAAATGCTAACACACATACACATGGTGGTGTACACTTGGTGGTGCTGGCACATTTACAAAGGAGGTGGTGTTTGCAGGGGTGAGATGGGTTTGGGTCCCTCTCTCCGGCGCTTTTGGAAAAATGGAATGCCTATTTTCTATTGCGCCGGATGCAAATTCTTGTGGTTAGCACACTTGAGCAAGGGTGAAGAAAATGGAGAAGATGCTGGCGTCGGTCAACTGACCGGACGCTGGATCTGAATGCACCGGACGCTGGCAGGCTGCGTCCGGTCGCGCTGACGTGGAGTGTAGCAGTCGCTGGAGTGTGACCGGACGCTGGGTGCGTCCGATCACGTTCGACCGGACGCGTCCGGTCATGCTCGGGAGCTTACTGGAAACGACTGGACGCTGAGGGTCCAACGTTCGGTCAGTTGAAGCTGGAGCGTCCGGTCAGGTCAAGTGACCATTGGAATCAGGACACGTGGTCGTCTGCGAGCGACCGGACGCTGAGGTCCAGCGTCCGGTCAACACGACCGGAGCATCCGGTCGGCCCGACCGTTGCCCAGTGAAGGGGTAACGGCTAGTTTAGCCCTTGGGGCTATAAATAGAAGTGGCCCTCGGCCATGGCTGGTGTGGAGCACCTCAAGGGACTTAGTGTCCATGCTTGTGAGTGCTTGGGAGCCCTCCATCTCACACATACTTGATAGCGATCATCCGATTGTGTGAGTGAGCGATTCTAGTGCGATTGCATCGTGAGGTTGCATCGAGTGGCACTAGGTGATCGAGTTGCAAGCCGGTGGTGCTTGTTACTCTTGGAGGTTGCCACCTCCTAGACGGCTTGGTGGTGGTCTCCGTCGAAGCGCGCAAGAAGCTTGTGCGGCGCTCCGGAGAAGTGCTTGTGAGGGGCATTGTGCTCGCCCCGTGGGAGCCGCGAAGAGCAACTCTAGTAAAGCGTGTCATTGAGCTACCCTCACTCAAGGGGTAGGTTCTTGCGGCGCCCGACGTGCGGGCTTAGCGGGTGATGCTAATTAGCCACCGAACCACCAAGTGAGCGGTCGACACAACGGGGACTAGCGTGTTGGCAAACACGTGAACCTCGGGAGAAAAATCATCGTGTCAACCTTATTCTTCCCGTTGGTTTGCATCCCCGTTACACAAGCTTGCAATTACTTTTATACATATTAAGCTTGTGTAGTTGCTCTTGTAATTAGATAGCTTGTGTAGCTTGCTAATTACCTTCTTGCTTGTGTAGCATAGAAGTAGCTCCCTTGCGTGACTAATTTGGTTTTAGTAACCTTGTTAGTCACATTGCTTAGTTTGTGTAGCTAAGTATTTGTGCTCTCTAATTAGGCATTGGTTGCCTTGTTATTGAGCATTGCTAGTGAGCTTAGTTAGCTTTGTGCTTTTGCTTACTAGCATGTGTAGGAGCTCCCTTGTCGCTTAAAGTACTAGTGGCATAGGTTTGTGTAACCTTGCTCCTAGAATTGTTTAGGAGAGCTCTAGCTAGCCTGGCACCTTTGTTGCATAATTGTTATCTTTGCTAGGTGCTAGTGAACATATATAGTGGGGTATAGTCTTGGCTAGACCGATAGTTTTAATTCCGCATTTGTATCGGTTAGCCGACGCGATTAAGTTTTAGAAAAGACTATTCACCCCCCCTCTAGTCGCCATCTCGACCCTTCAAGTGGTATCAGAGCCCGGTCTCTCATTTGTGGTCTTCATCGACCCGAGAGGATGGCGTCTAATGGGCTAGATGGTTGTGAGAATCATATTTTTAATGGCACTAACTTTGCACTTTGGAAAAATCATATGCTTGATCATTTTCATGCAAAGGGACCTAAGTTTTGGTGGGTTGTCACTAGTGGTCTCTCCCATGTCTTGGATCATAGAACTCTAACCAAAGCTCAAAGAGTCCTCTATGAACTTGATGCAAATGCTTGTTGTTTTCTATTGGATGCTTTACATTTTGATTTGATGAAGCAAGTAAACTACAAGGGGACCGCTCATGAGATATGGGACTCCATCAAGGACATCTTCGGTGATTCCTTCACATGGGATGATGGAAAATTCAAGAAGGAGGATGAGCCCAAGGAGGAGGCACATGAGTGTGTTGAGCATAACCACAATTTGGTGATTGTGGAAGATTGCTCCACCTCATTGTCAAGTGAGGATGATGATGATCAATCCACTACAAGTTCACTTGACAAGGTTGATGATGATGCCACAAGTGTTGCAAGTGATGATGCTACCCCATGCACACTTGATGGTAATGATGGTTCATGCTCAAGCCATGATGATGCTACTACAAGCCCATCCACTACACCACATTGCTTCATGTCACAAGGTGACACTAAGGTATCAAATGATAATGTGGTTGATCATGTTGATTCATATGATGAGCTTGTTAGTAGACTTGCTAGCATGACCATGTCTTTAGAAAATGAGAAAGCTAAAACATTGAAATTAGAAAATGAAAACTCATTTCTAAAGAACTCTTGTGAAGAACATAAGAAATTAAATAATGCTTATAAATCTTCACTTGATGAGCTTAAATTGAATCATGAGACACTACTTGCATCTCATGATGAATTATTAGAAAAACAAGCTTCTCTCATTAAAATATTTACAAAGAAACTTAAAAATAATGAGAGCTCATCACATGGGTCAAATGATCAATCACATGTTGTTGCTAACCCTTGTGATGTAGGCAAGAAGCATGTATCCACCTCTTGCGATGATTTATTAGATATGCCATGCTCTTCACATATAGATGCGTGTTCTACTTCTATGTCTTGTGAGACTAACATTTTGAAGGAGAACAATGAGCTCAAAAATGAAGTGAAGAAATTGAGCAACAAGTTAGAGAGGTGCTACAACTCAAAAGTCACCTTTGAGCATATGTTGAAAACTCAAAGAAACTATGGTGACAAGTGTGGCCTTGGCTTCAACAAGAAGATGACAAAGGGCAAAATGAAGAGAGAAAGAAAGATGAAGAAGCTACAACAAAGAAAGCTCTCTCATACCATGTGCTTCCGGTGTCATGAAGTGGGACACTTTGCAAATGGTTGCCCTAACATCGAGAAGCTCAAGAAGCTAAAAGAAGAAGAGAGGCTAAAGCATGTCAAGTGCTTCAAGTGCGGCACTTGGGGTCATCTTACCTCGATGTGCCCAACCAAGAAATTGGTGAAGCAACAAGTGAAGCCTCAACCAAAGCCACAAGTTGAGCAAAAGAAGACACCCCAAGAGCAAATCAAGATCAATCATGAAGATGATGATTTGATGATCAAAAAGAAGAAAACAAGAAGGGGTGGAAAGGCAAGGCATCCAATGCAAATTCAAGATGCCAAGATGATGAGCAAGAATGAAGATGAGAAGAAAGATTTTGCTCACATCAAGTGCTTCAAGTGTGTAAGTACGGGACACTTTGCCTCTAAGTGTCCTAACAAGCTTGAGAAGAAGGCTCAAGCAATCCATGAGAGGCAAGGCAATGAGAAGCACCATATGAGCAAAGAAGAGAAGGCTCAAGCAAAGAGAAAGTGCTACTCATGCCGGGAAAGGGGACACATGGCACATTCATGTCCCCTAGGTAAAATTTCTAAGCCTATTTCAATTGATGATCATGATATGCTTAGAAAGGATGGTAATGGTACCTCATTGGTTGCAATTGCAAAACATCCCGCTATTCATACTAAGGCATTGCCTAAGTATGTTGCTCCTAACTTGAGAGGACCCAAAGTTGTTTGGGTACCATCAAAAAGTGGATGAATGTGTGTAGGTACCATTGGCATTGGAGGCTTGATTCAATTATCTTCATAGTGATCATCATATATTGAATCAAGATATGAAGCTTAGTGCACATGCAATCCCAATGCCATGACAAATTGAATGAAGTCCAAATGTGCTACAACATACAAGTATCATATTCAAGTTGTGGTGATTTATTGGAATATTTGATGACTTGCAAATAATTGAGTTGAAGCTTGCTAGTTGGATGATCATGAGCTAACCAAGGTATATCTCTAGTTGATCATTTCATTTGGGTGCATATGAGTTGATTGAATTAGATAAATATGCAATGTTGCTTGCTATGAGATGTTTGAATGGATAATTACTTAGTAATCAAGTTTGGATTGATTTGTGTTGGATAAATTCATAAGATGACTTTTAGTAAGTGGTTTGAATGGATTTATGTCTTATGGAAGTATTCAAACAAGTTAGTATCAAGTTTGATTCATATTTGATGAAGTATAGCTCAATTGCTTGAAATCTGTCCTATATTCAAAATCTGAGCTAGCTGTGATCATTGCCATGTTTGAGTGATCAAATCTTATTGGATTGGCTTGAAAATTGGTATACATGCTCTAGACATATAGTATGAGATGCTGTAGAAATTTCATGGAAATTGGATAAGAAAGGCTTCGGTTTTGGAGTGGTTCTTGTCAACTATAGTGCAGCAGTTTTCAGCATGTAGCAGTGGTGGAAGAATTAAAATTTGGCAGTTCCCATGAGATCAAATGAAGCTAAAATTTTTATGGCTGCTAGATAACTTAGTGAAGCTCATCTCCACCAAATTTCATGGTATTTGGATTTGTACTTTGAGAAATATACTTAGTTCTTTGGAGAGTACAGAATCTGCCATAAAAGTGACAAGTATTGGATTGATCTAGAGTCACTTTGATTGAAAGGACCTCAAGTTGGAAACATGTTTACAAGTGTTTGAGGTACCTAAATTTGGTTTTGAATTGATCTAGAAGCATGACAAGATATGAGTACAAGGCCATTTGATTAAGAAGTGTACTTTGCACACTTTTGGTACTCAAATTAGAAGGTCAAGATCAAATTCAAGATGAAGATAAAGTTTAAGTTCTAGTTGTGATTGGAGATCATTTGGTAGAAAGAAAAGAACTTAAACAAGAAGAAAGAAAAGGACTTAAAGAAGGAACCAAGGTTACTCATCAAGTTAAGTCCATCACTTGGATCAATCAATCAAGTCATTTCAAGTGAGTATCAAGAATGGTTCTTGGAGAAAGGTCACTTCTCCCTAGTGTAGGGGCTTGCCGCCTATGTGTAGGTGAACCAAGTGTGGTACTTGGAAGGCTAACATGGAAGTGGTGATCCTAGGAACATTTGAGATGCTTAGTTGAAGCAATCAAAAGGATTGATCAAGAAAAGCAAGCAACACCCAAAAGAGAGCTAGTCATGATATTTCAAGTGGTATTCTCAAATTGATGCTCTTATGCAAGCAAAGATCAAAAGATAAAGCAAGTCAACCACAACAAGAAAGTACACTTGATCATAAGTGGTATTCATCTCATATGGGTGAAGAATGGAATTCAAATTAGTATCTATTGGTCTTCACCAAGCTTATAATTGAACTTCACATTGCTATTGAGTAAATGAATTGGAATCTATGTGACTATCCTCTACTCCAACATAGCAAAGGTATCATTGTAATGTGCATGATCATTTCATCCCTTACTAGTATGCGGTTAGTGCATATAGTACATGCTTCATAGGATCATGCATAACAAATGAAATGTTTTAAATTCATAGCCTACCACTATTGTTTGAATGATTACTTGATCTAGTGGTTAGTATATGAATTTGTTCATGAGCTAGTGAACCCAAGTACTTGACTTAATTTGGATTGCTAACAAGTGACAAGTACAACATTGACAAGATAACCCTTAAAAGAGGTGTGAAGAAGCTTGTCATTGGTTCAAACCGGACTTGAAAGCTTAGGCAAAACAATTTAGTTCAAGTCACATAAGAAGCTCATGATAATGATAAGAGTACAAGCACAAGACAACAATGCAAATGGATGTCTAGTTAGTATGTTTCAACTCACAAGTGATATCCTATAAGTGGTACTCATGAAGATAGCAAATGTTCAAGAAATGGTCTTTATTGATAAATCAAATAAGTGGTTCCATACTAGAAGATTCTTTCAAATGGTATTCACTTTCTACAAGTGGTATCTATACATAGTAGATGATGATTCCACAAGTGATCCTCAACTTTAAGTGATCATCAAATGAAGAATGCATCCCTCACCTACAAGAGCTTAAGTGAAATAAAATGGATGACCCATACATAGAATGATAAGATACAAATAGTACAAGTTGCAACTTCTAAATGGTATCTACATGAGGTGTCATTCCAATATTCTAGTAATGTCCATCAAAAATGTAAAATTCTAGTCTCAACCATCTACCCCAAAGAGCATACCTTTGCATCAATAAGAAACACACCTTTTTATGGAAATTGATGACAAAGGGGGAGAGATTGTACAAAGATATGAAGCTTGATTGAATGGGAGAGAGATTGTACAATGGGAGAGATGAGATACAAAAGAAATAGAGGTTGGACATGGACAAAGAGGGAGCAACATTGAAGAAAAGAGATGGATCAAAATTCTTGGACAAGAGAAGCACACAAGTAGGGGGAGCAAGCTCATGAACTTTGATTGATTGCATTTGATATATGCATATTCATGTGCTTGCTTGCATTGCATAAGCTTTAAGATTCAATATGCATGCTTGTGTGGTGTATGCTAGTTGTAAAACTTAAATGATGATTTGATAACTAGCATGCACAGGATGATAGCTAGACACTTGGTATGTTTTTCAAGTAATGCTAGTACCTTGCTTTTAATGTTGATCTCACAAGGTATTTAGTGTTTTATTATCAAGTGATATCTAGCTAACCATGGTGCTAAGGATGAACTTAAAGGTGCAACTCTAATTGGTACACGCTTCAAAGGTTTATTCTATACACCTTAGCATCATTTTGTAGTATTTACTCTCCCACATTTTTCAATCTATGCATATGTGCAAGCTTCAAATTAAATACTCTAGCACATATGTAGGGGGAGCTAATACTACCATTTCGGGTTTATGGTACCTGTCCAAAAATCATTTTGACATGGTAAAATTGTTTGGGCAAGCAACATGAATCCAAAAGAGCTTAATTTCTATATCTTTGTAGAGTTGTCATCAATTACCAAAAAGGGGGAGATTGAAAGGTCCTTGTTTGGTTTTGGTAATTGAGTGACAACTTAGGTGGACTAATTGTGTTTATGTGAGATACACAGGTGATTAGTCCATAGGTACATGTGTGTGAGCAACATATGCCATGAAGGTGAAAATGGCTTGGAGATGTTGCAAAGCTCACACATGTGATGATGAAGGAGCTTATTGCACATGAGACATGACATTGAGTCATGTGATCAAGGTGGAGAAGATCAAGACAAGACTTGGCTTGATGGACCGGTTGCAAGCGTGAAGGGCAAGTCGAAGGCTTTGGAGTGATGGACCGCGTGGCGGTGAAGCTTGAGCAAGACTTAGCGCCGATGGACGATGGCAATGGTGAAGAGCAAGTAGAGTCAAGATCGATGAACCAATATGATCATATGATGATATGAAGTGGATCATATCATTGTTGATCGTGTTGGTGCATGTGTTGCATCGACATTGGAGGAGATGGAATGGAATGCGCAAGGCAAAGGTATAACCTAGGGCATTTCATTTCACCGGTCATAGGTGTGTAGAGAAGTTTATGACCAGGTTTAGGATAGATGGCCGTACTATCAAGAGGGGCAAACTTGTTTGCATATCGGTCATCTAGTGCCACTCGAGTGATCTAACTTTGCATTGTCGCTAGGATCGAGTGGCGTGGCAAGTTGAGTGGCTAACATCCTTTGGGAAATGATTGTGAAAATGCTAACACACATACACATGGTGGTGTACACTTGGTGGTGCTGGCACATTTACAAAGGAGGTGGTGTTTGCAGGGGTGAGATGGGTTTGGGTCCCTCTCTCCGGCGCTTTTGGAAAAATGGAATGCCTATTTTCTATTGCGCCGGATGCAAATTCTTGTGGTTAGCACACTTGAGCAAGGGTGAAGAAAATGGAGAAGATGCTGGCGTCGGTCAACTGACCGGATGCTGGATCTGAATGCACCGGACGCTGGTAGGCTGCGTCCGGTCGCGCTGACGTGGAGTGTAGCAGTCGCTGGAGTGTGACCGGACGCTGGGTGCGTCCGATCGCGTTCGACCGGACGCGTCCGGTCATGCTCGGGAGCTTACTGGAAACGACCGGACGCTGAGGGTCCAGCGTCCGGTCAGTTGAAGCTGGAGCATCCGGTCAGGTCAAGTGACCGTTGGAATCGGGACACGTGGTCGTCTGCAAGCGACCGGACGCTGAGGTCCAGCGTCCGGTCAACACGACCGGAGCGTCCGGTCGGCCCGACCGTTGCCCAGTGAAGGGGTAACGGCTAGTTTAGCCCTTGGGGCTATAAATAGAAGTGGCCCTCGGCCATGGCTGGTGTGGAGCACCTCAAGGGACTTAGTGTCCATGCTTGTGAGTGCTTGGGAGCCCTCCATCTCACACATACTTGATAGCGATCATCCGATTGTGTGAGTGAGCGATTCTAGTGCGATTGCATCGTGAGGTTGCATCGAGTGGCACTAGGTGATCGAGTTGCAAGCCGGTGGTGCTTGTTACTCTTGGAGGTTGCCACCTCCTAGATGGCTTGGTGGTGGTCTCCGTCGAAGCGCGCAAGAAGCTTGTGCGGCGCTCCGGAGAAGTGCTTGTGAGGGGCATTGTGCTCGCCCCGCGGGAGCCGCGAAGAGCAACTCTAGTAAAGCGTGTCATTGAGCTACCCTCACTCAAGGGGTAGGTTCTTGCGGCGCCCGACGTGCGGGCTTAGCGGGTGATGCTAATTAGCCGCCGAACCACCAAGTGAGCGGTCGACACAACAGGGACTAGCGTGTTGGCAAACACGTGAACCTCGGGAGAAAAATCATCGTGTCAACCTTATTCTTCCCGTTGGTTTGCATCCCCGTTACACAAGCTTGCAATTACTTTTATACATATTAAGCTTGTGTAGTTGCTCTTGTAATTAGATAGCTTGTGTAGCTTGCTAATTACCTTCTTGCTTGTGTAGCATAGAAGTAGCTCCCTTGCGTGACTAATTTGGTTTTAGTAACCTTGTTAGTCACATTGCTTAGTTTGTGTAGCTAAGTATTTGCGCTCTCTAATTAGGCATTGGTTGCCTTGTTATTGAGCATTGCTAGTGAGCTTAGTTAGCTTTGTGCTTTTGCTTACTAGCATGTGTAGGAGCTCCCTTGTCGCTTAAAGTACTAGTGGCATAGGTTTGTGTAACCTTGCTCCTAGAATTGTTTAGGAGAGCTCTAGCTAGCCTGGCACCTTTGTTGCATAATTGTTATCTTTGCTAGGTGCTAGTGAACATATATAGTGGGGTATAGTCTTGGCTAGACCGATAGTTTTAATTCCGCATTTGTATCGGTTAGCCGACGCGATTAAGTTTTAGAAAAAACTATTCACCCCCCTCTAGTCGCCATCTCGACCCTTCAACAGTCCGGGTGGCCAGCTGGCCCTCCTCCACAGCCCGGGTGCCCAGGTGGCCCTTCTTCACAGCCCGGGTGGCCAGGGTGGTAGTAGGTGCCTTTGATTTGTCTCTTTTCATGTTTCATGGACTTATGTTGCACTTAGACTTGTGTTGGATCAAATACTTGTGACATATATGTATTGTGATGGATATTGTGATGGATGTGATATATATTGTCATGGATGTGTATGTGATGGAGGCATGTGATGGAGGGATGTGATGGAGGCATGTGTGGTATATATTGTGATGCATGTGTGATATATATTGTGAGAATATATGTGAATTGCTTGTCTGTGACAATAATGTGAGAATATATGTGATGGAAAGCAAAAATAAAAAAATTGAATTTTCTGCAGATTTGCCGAGTGTTGCACTCGGCAAAGGACTCTTTGCCGAGTGCCACAACCATAGCACTCGGCAAAGCTGGGCACAACTGGGCAAAACTGGCTCAGGTCACAGATTTGCCGAGTGCTATGGTCAAGGCACTCGGCGAAACTGGGCACTTTGCCGAGTGATAGAACCATGGCACTCGGCAAAGATTTTTCACTCGGCGAAGATTTTTTTTAAAAAAAAAATAGGAAAACTTTGCCGAGTGCCGGCCACGTCACCACTCGGCAAAGGGGCCGTCAGACGGGCCTTCCCGTTGATGGCGACTTTTCAGTGCCGAGTGTTGACGTGGCACTCGGCAGAGGCTTTGCCGAGTGCCCGATATATTGCACTCGGCAAAGAATCCTTTGCCGACAAAAGCTATGCCGGCGGGTCTTTGCCGAGTGTAACACTCGACAAACTCTTTGCCGAGTGCAAACTTGGGTTTGCCGAGTGTTTAAGGCACTCGGCAAAGAACCTGTGTCCAATAGTGAATGCTCATGATTTGGCTTCACATGATAACTATAGCCGAATCAATGAAGATGTAGTAGCATAGTTTCCAGGGGTTCCTCGTGATATGATTTTAGCTTGACCATGGCCGAATTAGTGATCTACGGAAAATCACTAATACTGATATTTTGTTGCCATGTGATCCTGGAAGCATGAGTGGAAGTTTGCTCTTAGTGTAACATACATAGCTTTTATTTTCGGACAAATGAATTTCAACGTCACATTTTTTAGAAGCAGCAAGAAGGTGAAAATCATTTTGATGCTAATGAGGTTACGGCCATAGTTATGCAAAGAGAAAAAGCATTGTTGGCTGACACAAGTGGCAAAAGAAAAGGTTGATTAAGATATAAGCGAGTGTTCGGCTGACAAAACCAAACAAAACAATATCCATTCCGAATCAACTTCATCTCAAGAAACAAGTCTAGTTGTGTCAAAACATGGGAAGCGCAAGAAATTGGCTAAACTTGATTTTTCAGGAGCTAAAGGGGTTGTGCATTTATCTAGTAACTATCGCATCATCGATGGACCTCAAATTATAGCCGAACAAGATTCGTCTGATAAAGCATATCATCAAGATGATGAGGATCAAGAGCCCCTACAAGAAAAAAGAAAGGAAAGACAGCCAGACTGCACAGACGAAACGAGCCAGGCCGGTTTTGGAACTGGCTTGGTCGGTTCATCCCTGGCTGATGCTGCGAAGTCGGCCAGGCTGGTTTCCCTGGCTGACCACACTGCGAAACCGGTCAAGCCGGTTTCTCTAGTTTCAGAAGCCACCGATGAGTCTCCGGATGATTCGGCCCCTGTTGTTGATGACGTTGTCGCTACAGATTCTGAGTCTTTTACATAACATGTTACAATTGGTAGTTTTCTGGAGACGAAGAGCAACGTCATTCAAATCAAGGACATACACTTCTCTAATATAATCAACAAGGTACAAAGCATAAGTATTTTACCAAAATTTCAATCCTGTCGTATTCTTTCAATTGCTACATCTATTAGTGATATTCTTGCTAGTAATATTAAGAGATCGGTTGAGGAAGGTAATTTACTTATTAATAATGTTAAGAGACCGATTGAGGAAGGTAATATTTCCAATCCGGTGGCTTTCAAGGCTGCTTTGCCCCCTTTCCACTCTTGTTCTCTGAATATGAAATGAAACCCCTAGTCCAAGGGAGCACGCGCAGCAGAAAACGACCGCCATGTCCAATCTCACGCCTGGACTACTACGTACGTACGCGTCTGGAACGTACTTATCATGCATATGAATCCCAGTAGTGCACGTCAGACAAAGTGAACACGAGCTATCTGCCTCCATGCTGCATCCACACAGCAGGCGTGTCGTCGTCGATCGCCAATCATGCATAAATATATTGGGCTGAACCTGAACGGACCGGCTGCTATTTAAACCTAGCTCGATCGTCTTCCACAACCCACATCGATCTGAACCAAGACATATTGGAGAGCTTGCTGCTAGAGATCAATCCACAATTGGTCAATTGCGGCGGGGACTACAGTAATAATGGCTTCTCTCACAGGCCCATGGCTTCATCTCCTATTGCTTCTTGTGACCATAGGCACGTTCCTGCTGCATGCCCCCGCGGCGGCCGGCCATTGGCGGGAATGACGACCCCACCGCCGGGTTCGAGAAGGTGGAGCTCTCCGACAGCGACTTCGTGGTGCAGAGCCCCTACAACGTGCCGAAGAGCCAGCGGTTCCAGTACCGGAACGGTGTCCGGACATTCTGGGTGTACCGGAACGACAAGCCCTTCAACACTGCCACCCACACCAA